>NW_027595490.1:35000-65000 GCF_031162955.1 Sander vitreus | reverse complement strand
ATTGTATCGAGGCTATTGAGGTCTTGGGTGCACAAAGACTGTATTCAAACCTCTGTGCTATTTTTCAGGAACTGGGCTCGGCGCAGAATCACACTTACCATCTGCGGTGTGTGTTTGACTGTGTGTGTGTGTGTGTGTGTGTGTGTGTGTGTGTGTGTGTGTGTGTGTGTGCGCATGCGCGCCCTTTCTCACCTGAAAACAGATCCCATTCAAATCAACAGTGAACCAAAATCCAACAGAGGTTGAAACTTTTTAAACAATCACGATAGAAGAATTGTTCGACGCTCACAAAAAAGGTACTTGGCAGGGAAATTGGGTGTTGTGCACCTTGAAGTGATGCACGCGCACGCACACACACACACACACACACACACTTCTACTCTGCATTTTGTTCAAGGCCTCACCTTGATCAAAACAAATCTTGTTTCTAACCTCAGACCTCAAAAATAAAAACATTTCATCAAGCTGTTAAGACCTCACAAAGCATGCAAAACCTCATCACTCACACACTCTCTCTCTCTCTCTCTCACACACACACACACACACACACACACACAGCCGTGGGTCTATTTGGGTCAGAGCTGAAATTAAAGTGTTGTCGCAGGAACAGACAGTTACACCAACACAGATTCTCTCTCTTAGCGCTGCTCTCAGTGTCTGTATATATATATATATATGTATATATATATATGTGTGTGTGTGTATATATATATATATATATATATGTATGTGCGTGTGTCTGAGTGTGTATACAAGTGTGTGTTGTCAGCTCCGCTCCACTTGTCGGGCCACGTTTGGGCGAGTGCGTCAGCGTCTCCCTCCTTTCTTGCTGTCATGTCGATTCTCGGCTGTAAACCTTTATGTTTCCGCTGTCGTATTAACCTATATTAACTCCACGCCGCCTCCTCCTCCTCATCAAAGACGCCGCAGCCGTTTGAGTCTGTCACATCTAACTAGATGGAACGTGTTTTCCTTTACATTCGGCGCCACAGACGGGTCGCCGGAGCCAGATGCAAACTCCCCTGTGTAATGCCTGCGAAGGTTTGAAGAGCGACGCAGAGCTGTGCCGCAGTGATGTTATATAACGTGCTCAGCGTTTTGTTGTAACCTTGGCGGGGCAGCAGACGGGCGCGGTTCAACACGCCAAGACAAACACACACACGCGTGTACGTCTGCTGGTTAAAGGGGCAATACGTCAGATTTGACTTCTCTATTGATCAGTGACAACAAACACTCTCGCTACAGGTGAGCAACACATCTGAGCTGCAAGACTTGAAATCTCACGTGAAGGTCTGTCTTTGACTAAAGGCATTCTTCATCGACAAAACTGAGGCTGTGTTTAGACGGAAACGATCTGAGGAGAAAACGCAATAGTGGCGTTGCGTTCTCACTTTTTATTCTGCGTTTAGACGAGCGTGGGGGGAGAGGGGGGATCTGCGTGCATATGGTGACAAAAGTGTGTGAAATGCGATCCACCAAGTCCAACAAACGCTGACGAGGAGTTATTGCTCCAAACAATGCACACACACACACACACACACACACACACAGAGAGAGAGAGTTCCCTTTAACGGGAACGCAACAGTGGTGCGTTTAAGATTTCCACTCTGGAGGTTGGTTTCACTTTTTTGCGTTTTTAAGCCCCCAAAAATGCCATCACCGTCTAAACGAAAGGCACATCCGATAAAATATTTTGTCATTTTCGACATGCGAGCGTATTCGTGTAAACAGGGCCCGAGTTCAGGCCAAAGATGTGCGGACGAGGCGACGTGAAAACTTGCAGCTACTTGCAACGTCTGCCGAGGGGAGACGGTGCATCGTCTCCCTAGCAACAACTCTTTTAGGGGGGAGAGAGAGAGAGAGACAGACAGACAGAGTGTGTGAGAGAGAGAGCGAGAGAGAGACAGACAGACAGAGAGAGAGAGAGAGTGAGGGGGGGGGACGACGACGCAGCAAAAGCCATGTCGCAGTCGGAACCGAACCCACGGCCGCTGCGGTGAGGACTGAGCGCCCCCCCCAGGCGAGCTACACAGACGCCACACTTTTCAGGCGTTTTCTTTGTAGCTGGATATCATTTGTAGCTTCTTAAAATATGATTATAAAAAGGAGGAGCTGTACAATCAGTCAGAGGCTGAGCAGCACGTGCACACACACACACACACACACACACACACACGTCAGCGGCAGGACTTGTAACCAACCAGACGAACAAAAGGCACCAGCCCCTAAATCCCCCAAAACTAAAAACACACTGACACGATAATCAGACTAAAATAAGAGCAAACATTTAGTTCTCGCCTCTTCTCACTTCCATCCAGGAGACGCTTTCTCTCGCTGACACGGACCGGTCAAAGAACTCGTTTCATCCTCAACAAAAAACTACATAGTTTGAAGATTGTTCACGTTGTTTGAAACCTCCTCGCTTTCCTCCTCCTCCCTTTCCTCCTCCTCCTCTTTCCTCCTCTTCCCTTTCCTCCTCCTCCCTTTCCTCTCTTTCCTTTCCTCCTCCTCCCTTTCCTCCTCCTCCCTTTCCTCCTCCTCCTCCCTTTCCTCCCTTTCCTCCTCCTCTCTTTCCTCCTCTTCCCTTTCCTCCTCCTCCCTTTCCTCCTCCTCCCTTTCCTTCCTCCTCCTCCATTTCCTCCTCCTCCTCCTCCTCCTCTTTCCTCCTCCTCCTTCCTTTCCTCCCTTTCCTCCTCCTCCTCCTCTCTTTCCTCCTCCTCCCTTTTACTCATCCTTCCTTTACTCCTCCTCCCTTTCCTCCTCCCCCTTTTCCTCCTCCTCACTTTCCTCCTCCTCCCTTTCCTCCTCCTCCCTTTCCTCCTCTTTACTTTCCTCCTCTTTCCTCCTCCTCCTCACTTCCCTCCTCCTCCTCACTTTCCTCCTCCTCCTCACTTTCGTCCTCCTCCCTCTCCTTCTCCCTTTCCTCCTCATCCTCCATTTCCTCCTCCTCCCTTTCCTCCTTCTCCCTCTCCTTCTCCTCCTCCATTTCCTCCTCCTCCCTTTCCTCCTCCTCCTTTTCCTCCTCCATTTTTTCCTCCTCCTCCCTTTCCTCCTCCTCCTTTTCCTCCTCCTTTTCCTCCTTCTCCCTTGATTCCTTCCTTTCCTCCTCCTCACTTTTACTCCTCCTCCCTTTCCTCCTCCCCCTTTTCCTCCTCCTCACTTTCCTCCTCCTCCCTTTTCCCCTCCTCCCTTTTCCTTCTTTTCCCTTTCCTCCTCCTCCTCCCTTTTCCTTCTTTTCCCTTTCCTCCTCCTCCCTTTCCTCCTCCTCCTCCTTCTCCCTTTCCTCCTCCTCCTCCATTTCCTCCTTCTCCTTTTCCTCCTTCTCCCTTGATTCCTTCCTTTCCTCCTCCTCACTTTCCTCCTCCTCCCTTTTCCTCATCCTTCCTTTCCTCCTCCTCACTTTCCTCCTCCTCCCTTTTCCCCTCCTCCCTTTTCCATCTTTTCCCTTTCCTCATCCTTCCTTTACTCCTCCTCCCTTTCCTCATCCTCCCTTTCCCCCTCACTTTCCACCTCCTCCTCCTCCTGTTACTCCTCCCTTTCCTCAAAGTCCCTTTCCTTATTCTACCGTTCCTCCTCCTCCTCCTCCTCCTGCGTTAGCGAGTTAAAAAGGAGAGTTTGCAGTAACCCAAACAGTCAAAGTGAATTTTACCTTAATGGGGACATCTTGGCTTCTGATTTTAATGCTGGACAGTCGTTCAGGAGGCTGAGGGAGACAACATTAAAACCGTTAATCTCATGTGTGAACGTGAATTTAGGGAGGAGGAGGAAAGGAAGGATGAAAAGGGAGGAGGAGGAAAGGAAGGATGAGGAAAGGGAGGAGGAGGAAAGAGGATGAGGAAAGGGAGGAGGAGGAAAGAGGATGAGGAAAGGGAGGAGGAGGAAAGAGGATGAGGAAAGGGAGAAGGATGAGGAAAGAGAGGATGAGGAAAGGGGGGGAGGAGGAGGAAAGGGAGGAGGAGGAAATTGAGAATGAGGAAAGGGAGGAGGAGGAAAGAGGATGAGGAAAGGGAGGAGGAGGAGGAAAGAGAGGATGAGGAAAGGGAGAAGGATGAGGAAAGGGAGGAGGAGGAAAGGGGGGGAGGAAAGGGAGGAGGAGGAAATTGAGAAGGAGGAAAGGGAGGAGGAAGAGGAAAGGGAGACGGAGAAAAGGGAGGAGGAGGAAAGGAAGGATGAAAAGGGAGGAGGAAAGGGAGGAGGAGGAAAGAGGATGAGGAAAGGGAGGATGAGGAAAGGGAGGAGGAGGAGGAGAATGCATACTTGAATGCACCGTCTGTGTCGTTTTTCCGACAACGGCAGCTGCACACTGCTTAACGTCCCGCTGTTGGAATCCTCTACAGTGAAATACAGGCACCCGTTACACCGTTTAACATTAGCGGTCAGCATTTTAACCGTGTTTAATCCAGCTAACGGTAGCTAACTGTAGGCTAACGTTACCTGCTGTCAAGTGAAGCGTTAACTAGCGTCACGTGCAGCGATGCTCCTGTTGCTTCTAACGTCTGTTTCAGAGCATCAGAGAGCAGCGCAGGAGGCATTTAATTGGCACCAAAATCCGCGTTGCTATTCGGTCCGGTAGATACCGGTCGTTTAGGCACCGGTGCCGTATTAGCACCGGGTTTCGGTACCCAACCCTACTCCCCACGCACACACACAAAGAGATCGACGCACACACCAGCGCACAAGTATAAACTTCAGGCCACTTACGTAGACTACGGAGAAAGCTCTGCGTGGAGCCTCCTCCGGACCATAAATCACGCTTAAATCCTCACGACGACGTTGCTCTGCATGAAGCCTACATGCAACAATAAATCAGCCTTAAGGCAAGCGTACCAAGACGCTTGCTTGGTCCGCTTTTGGTGCACATCCTAGCGTGATTGCTGCATCCCGCACTGAGGCCTCCTTCACACTGCCTGCGTGGCGTGAGCGTGGCGTTTTCTGTCTTTGCACACCAGAAACGTGTCTGCTGCTAGCCTTGCTAGCCAAGGCGGAAACCAACTCCAGTGTGATTCAATCGAACTTAACGAGGCAGGTGTGAAAGCGCCCCTTATTTAAGGCTGCTTAATTATAACACACTGTAGACGTGTTTGTTTCTCTCACTGTACGCTCACATTCGCTTTCAACCCCCCAAAAAAAAAGCCATTGTACAGGACATAAGCTGAGCCATTGATCTCCAACAGAGACGCTCTGAAGTCACTGATGAAGCAACATGAAACAAACCCACAGAAGAATTGTGTTTTCAAAGAGCGATTTGATCAGAGCAGAAAGACATTTAAACCAGATCCCCAAATGTAGAGGAGTGACGGTTTGGGACAGATACTCCGCTAACATCTGGAACGTCAGCAGGTTCAGCATGCGGCAGAGCAGATGTAACAGAGAGAGTTTCTCTTTGTGGTGTTTCTGACACTCAGCAGCCAGAAACTCTGACACATCGGGACGTAAATACTCGGATTTCAGCTCCATCAACCCTCCTCCTCCCTTTCCTCCTCCTCCTCCCTTTCCTCCTCCTTTTTCTTCTTCTCCCTTTTCTCTGTCTCCCTTTCCTCCTCCTCCTCCTCCCTTTCCTCCTCCTCCTCCTCCCTTTTCTCTGTCTCCCTTTCTTCCTCCCTTTCCTTCTCTTTCATCGTCCCCCCTACCCCCCTCTTTTCCCCTTTTCATCCTCCTTTTCCTCCCTTTCCTTCTCCTCCCTTTTCTCCCCCTCCACCCCTCAACGCTCGGCACTAGACAAAAAAATTAGCAGCAGGCATTTAAGACGTTGTCAAAGAAAATTACAGCGTGTCCTCAAAACGCTAAGGACTCCTCCCCCTCCCCTTCCTCTCCTCCTCTCCTTCCTCTCCTCCTCCTCCCCCTCCTCCTCACCTGGGGAGGAGCAGCGGGAGCTACAGGAGGAGGTCGGATTGTGTTTCCGTTCGCTTTAATCTACTTTCAAATCAATTCACATTAGTCTCAGAGGCGAACTGACAGAAAAACGTGTCTGTCTATTCCTGGAAACCTGCGATGAAAAAGCTGTGTGATGTCGTTTAAAACGACTGACAGCGCAGGTCGGAGGTCGGGTCGACTCATCGCCTTGACCCGCTCACTCACTCACTCACACACACACACACACACACACACACACACACACACCCCTTGACGGATGTGAGAAACACAGCTCGCCCAACTCTGACAGGAATATAAATGAGTAGTTTAATCTCTCATTACGTTTCATTTCTTTAGATTGTTTTGGATTCATCTGGTGTGAAAATGAATAAATTGGCTGCTCCGTTCTTTAGCTTAACACAGACAAGCAGAGCAGCCGCCAGCAGAAGTGTAACTCAGTACATTTACTCAGGATACTGTACTTTAAGATCGGACATTTCTGACGTTCTGTGTAAATATTTAAGTGTCCTAAACTCAACGGCCGCCTGGAGGGAAGGAAGGCGATCGAAAGGCTCGACAGTCTGCTGTGGAAAACCATCAGCGGTAACGTTACATATGCTAACGCAAAACCAACGAGCGTTGTCTTTTTACGCTGCTTGTCTCGTTTTTTCACGAGTGGTTCTTTAGACAGAGCAGAAAAGTAGAAAATAAATCAGTGGGAAACCGTGTTTCAACGCAGATTTCACTGCAGATCACATTCCTATTTCTCTTACAGGGTTCGACGTCGAAGGCTTTTTTTTCACTTCTCCGGATGGGAAAGTGAAAAAAAAAGTACTTTCTACTCTACTCTACTTTACTGGCCTCTTATAGAAACTGTAAAAAGTCGAAAATAACTTTTTTAAACTTCGTCAAAAAGTCGGAAAAAGTAAAAAGACGCTTTTATTTACAAAAGCGTCACCATAATTCTTGACTGGCCAACGGCAGGCACATTCAAATCATTCAGCGATCATTCTCCGACGGGGCAAACAAACAATAACATTATTTACGCTACCGTGACACCTGAACGGGCCAGTGGGTTGTCATAGTTACTCTCCCGACGTGGCGTTTCACTTGGCCCGGGTCATCAGATAAGATCCTTTACCGGTGAACAGCGTGTTGTTGAACTAGAGTCTGAGGAATATGTTCTCTGTTGTTGATGCAGCGAGGCGCTGACGCGAAGAAGACACACACTCACTCACTCATACACACTCACACACACTCATACGCACACACACAGACACACACTCATACGCGCGCACACACACACACACAGACAGACACACTCACACACACAGACACACACACACTCACACACACACACTCTCATACGCACAGACACACACACACACTCTCACTCATACGCACAGAAACACACAGACTCACACACACACACACTCATACGCACAGACACACACACTCACTCACTCTCATACGCACAGACACACACACTCACTCTCATACGCACAGACACACACACACACACTCATACGCACAGACACACACACTCATACGCACAGACACACACGCACACACACACACACTCTCATACGCACAGACACACACACACATACGCACAGACACACACACACTCACACACTCTCACTCTCATACGCACAGACACACACACACTCACACGCACAGACACACACGCACTTACACGCACTCACTCACACACACTCACTCATACACACTCACTCTCATACGCACAGACACACACACACTCTCATACGCACAGACACACACACACACTCTCATACGCACAGACACACACACACTCACACGCACAGACACACACGCACTTACACGCACTCACTCACACACACACTCTCTCTCATACGCACAGACACACACACACTCACACGCACAGACACACACGCACTTACACGCACTCACTCACACACACACACTCTCTCATACGCACAGACACACACACACTCACACGCACAGACACACATTCCCACACACACACAGACACACGCACACACAGACACACGCAGACACACTCTCACACTCACACACACACTCTCTCATACGCACAGACACACACACAGACACACTCACTCACACACAAACACACACAGACACTTTTGGTGATTTAAACGAGTGCTTCAGAGAAAGAAAAATTCACCCATGTAAAACACTTAACATTATTACTGTCTTACCACAGGAGGAGGAGAAGAGGAGGAGGAGGAGGAGGAGGAGGAGGAGGAGGAGGGGCGGCAGCAGGATAAACGGTCGGCTGCACCATCAGCAGAGCTCCTCTCGGTTTGATCCCTGACGGGAGACAAAACATAACTGCGGTGCGCGCTAATAGAAACACACACACGAGAAGAAATTCATTAAACCCCGAGCTCCCAAACTACCCAGCTGAGATAATTAACCCTCCTGTTGTTCTCAGGTCAACTCTGACCCATTTTCAAAAAGTTTCTATACCAAATGTTCAAAAGAAATAACGTGGATGTCTCCCTTCAACGCTCTTCGCAAGTTTTATTCAATTGTATAGCATTTGACAAAAGTCCCGAGATACCGGTTCCACTGTTCTCCCCTAGCTTTGGGGAAGACTTACCGTACGTATAAGGGTACGGATAGCGGAAGGCATTCAGTTTCAATGGAAGCTGCTTCGCACGGCTGCAAGGAGCGGCAAATCTGTCGACGTCGCGTTTTGAGCGACCACAGCGTCAAACAGAAAGTTGAAAGTAGGTCAACAGACACACGCACAGACACACACGCAAACACACAAACATACACACACAGACGCACACACGCAAATGCACAAACATACACACGCGCGCACGCAAACGCACACACACACACGCACACAAACGCACACACAGACAGACACACACAAACGTGCACACACACACGCAAACGTGCAGACACACACACATACACACACGCACATGCACACACACAGACACAAACGCACACACACACACGCACAAACGCACACACAGACAGACACACACAAACGTGCACACACACACAGACGCACACAAGTGCACACACACACACGCACAGACACACACACATGCAGACACACAGACACACACACGCACACAGACACGCACACACACACGCACACAGACACACGCACACACACACACAAACACACACAGCGGCAAACGCCAGCAACCAATCGGAATATAACACGCACAGACACACACGCACACACAGACACACACGCTCGCACACACAAACGCACACACACGCACAGACACACACACAAAGCGCACACAGACACGCACACAGACACACACACACAAACGCACACACACACACACGCACACACACACGCACGCACGCACACACGCACACAGACACACACAGCGCACAACGCCAGCAACCACACGGACGTACACACGCGCACAGCACACGCACACACAAACGGCACATACACACACAGACACACACGCAGACGCACACACAAACGCACACACACACGACACACAGCACACACACACGCACGACGCACGAACACACACGCACGCGGCAAGCGGCAGCAGCAACCAATCGGAATATAGACGCCCTTCGCGCTGGCCGATTCCGGAGAAACATACGATGTAAACTTTCGTTCCTACCAAAACATTAGTTCCGAGAAAATGGAGGAAAAGTCCTTGACCGGGCGGCCAGAGCTTCTTTGCAGCTCAAGTCGGCGGCGGTGTGTGCACGTACAGTTAAGCGTGTTTTACAGTAACCGCAGCCCAGCTGGCGCGCGCATATGTGACGTCATGAAATCGCCGTAACCATTTATACCCGCGCTGGTGGTCGCGACACTAGTTGCAGTCTTCTCCTGAACAGAGGTGGCGCTAATGAGGAAAGGCTGCCGACTTTGCTCTTTCTACGGACTAGAGGAAGAAGAAAAAGGTAAACAACGGCAGAAGTAGCAGCAGCAGCATTGACGTCAATGCTTGGATTTGATTGGATGAGCTACTTGGTCGGATCAAGCCTTTCATTCACCATAAAAAGAGCTCATCTTAACCCAGTAAGTTTACAAGAGAGACTTGCAGTCACTCAGAGTCCTGGCATCACGTTGCCCAGGAGCTCGTTCCCGTTTCCCCCTTGTCTACGTCATTTTGACCAGGTAGGGAACGGCCAGCATAATGCTAAACGGCTGTTTTTGGCGTCGTTCAAGAAAATGTTACTTTTTTCAATAGGGGGTCAAGTGACCAGGTCAGACTTCTTCAGCTGTAGCCTGACAGGCCAGACCCACATCCAGATGTTGGGTCTGGGAACTCCCCATTGGCACGCAATAGGATAGCGCTACAGTGTGGCCGGGTTGGTTCAGTGGTAGAGCAGTGGTAGGCGCACATGTACTGAGAGGTTTATGCCTCGACGCAGAGGTCTAGGGTTCAAATCCGACCTGAAACGATTTCCTGCATGTCTTTCCCCCTCTCTCTTCCTCCCTCTTTCTCACCTAGCTGTCCTATCAAAATAAAGGCAGAAAAAGCCCCAAAATTAAGTGTTTAAGGATAGCGCTACAACCAACCAGAGCAACGCTAGTTAAACTCCGAACACGTCTTCCTTTTTTAAGAAGGACTTCAGTGCCGTTCTTTGTTCTTTTCTCAAAGAAAAGCTGAACTCCAAGTCTTCCAGAAGACCGCTGTTGCCCAGCAGCAGCAGCAGCCATAAGCCCCGCCCACCGACTCTCTACACGATGTGATTGGTCTGACTAGAGTTTGGTTTTTGGTAGTTTGTCAATTGCCAATTTAAGTACAGTATCACAAACAATGATTTCTTAGCACGCTCTTTAACTGCTTGCCTTTCATGTCTTCAGCTGTCCTATCAAAATAAAGGCAGAAAATGCCCCCCCCCCGGAGCGTGCAGCAGCCGGAGCGGGCGATCATGGGGGGGGACATGTTTTAAATAATAAAAGGTTTATTTTAAAGTATATCAGCGATGTTAACGGTTGCACGGTTGCCCTTGGCAACCACATTGTGACAATTGGCAACCTAATCATCACCCCTGGTTGATGTGATTTGAGTTGTGAGTGGCTTTCTATCTCTGTCTGCACTATTTCTTCCCCCAAAAAGGACACAGTGAATAGGTTGGTCATCAGAACTTCAAACCATACTGGACATTTAGTTTTGTGTGGTCTAATAGAGCTCCTACCTGATGATGTCATCACTGGTCTCATCTCTACCTGATGATGTCATCACTGGTCTCACCTCTACATTCACATTTTGTGATTTGTATTTTAAATATTTATATATATTCTTCATATTTATTTAGTTTTCATCTTGTCATTTATTGTGCATGCTGCCTTATATTTACCAGTTGTTATTTGACCTTAATAAAATTGAGATATGTCATGCATGGGATTGGTACCACAGGGTTTAACCAAAATCTAAATGTAGCTATCAGCAACATTGGCTTGCATCAAGTTAGCAAACACGAGCCAGTCTGTTAACCTGGATATTTGCAAGCCTCCAAGTTTGGTAGCAAATATATGCATGATTCCATGGTAAACCAGAGTTACAGCATTAGTTATGTTTTCCAGATTATTGTCATTTATTGTACCTTATATTTATCAGTTTTCAGCTCAGCAACCTCGGTTTTGCATATTGTAAGCTGGCCGTAAACCCCCATTTGGCTGCTACATTCCCAGTGTTTTCAAACACTAGCTAGTCTGTCAACATGTATTATGTTAATTAGGGCTGTCGTTAATCTCGATTAATTAATCTGAGAAAAAAATAACGCGTTAAAAAAAATAACGCTGATTAATCCATTCCATATTGACGTTTGACCCGGAGCCGTTCCAGCACCATTGGACTGTAAAATGAAGGAGGGAGACGAGAATGTTCTGCCTGGATCATTGATTGGAACATTTACTTGTAAAAACCTTCTTCCTGCCAACCCTGGCTACCGAAATCTGGTGCCACTGATATGTCTGCTCTTCTCACTATACTCGACAGCAACTGACGTTAGCCTACCGCTAGCTAGTTAACACTATACTCGACAGCAACTGACGTTAGCCTACCGCTAGCTAGTTAACACTATACTCGACAGCAACTGACGTTAGCCTACCGCTAGCTTGTAGCTGGATTAAACACGGTTAAAATGCTGACAGCTAACGCTAAACGGTGTAAAGTGTGACTGTGTTTTACTGTAGAGGATTCAACACCGGGATGTAACAATCTGCAGCTGCTGTCGCAGAAACAACACAGACGGTGCGTTCAATGAAACTGGTAAACTACAGCCTCGTGGTGCATTTGAAGTTATTGTAAATGTCCTTTTCCCATCTGGTTGTTGTTGTTTTTGTCGTTCAACAGCAATTTACTAGTGAAATAAGTTATTGTTATACATTATTATTAAATCATTTCGACCATATGGCCTTAGCAATAAACAAGCCGTTCTTTAATGCCACCAACTGTTTAGTACCTTTTTTTCTTTTCTTTTTTTACTTTATTAAAAAGTATCGGTTCAGGCACCGTTAATTATGTATGCGATTAATTTCGATTAATTAATCACAGAGTATGTAATTAATTAGATTAAATATTTTAATCGATTGACAGCCCTAATGTTAATATTGGCGAGCCTCCAAGCACAGATGTCACACTTTAAATCCTACCTGTTGCCTTTCACCATCCACGTATTTAACTGCTGTCGCATCCCTGGACATGTCATCTCTGTTTCCCTCTTTCTTTTTCTATTTTTAGCCCCAACAGCTGTTTTGCTTTGCTCTTTTTCCATAGACAACTCACTACTGGCTCCTACCTGCTCTCCCCCCCCCCCCTCCCCTCCCTCTTCTATGTCAACATTCTATGTCAACATTCTATGTCAACATTCTATGTCAACATTCTATGATGGAATCTTATGAGACAGGGCGTCTACTCTAGCCTGTTAGTCCTCTAAAATGTTATATAATAACATTGAGGAAACGGACAACAGCAGTTACATATTGAAAATACCAAAAAAAGATTATTATTATTATTTATTTTTTTTAACCATCGCTTTGGCGCCCCCCATGGTGCTGCGCCCCTATGCCTCGCATATAGTGCATACCCACTTTTTGCAAGTTTATCTCGCTGCAGCCTGCGGGAAGGCGGGGCTTGACATCAATCCCGCAGGCTGCAGCGAGATGCTCCTCACTTTTTGCGCCACTGTGTTTTTACTCGGTGTTTACAGTCCACCAAGCGCTAATGCTAGTATGCGTTAGCTGAGCATATGTGTGTACTAGCTAAATGTAGCCTGTTTCGTATGTCGTTTTTCTATAATGTCGTTTTTATGCATTTTAAATGTGAGAGCCACGGCGAAACGTTGTTTCGTGTATATGGTTGAAGTGACAATAAAACACATTTGAGTTGAATGCTGCCTCACTGTAACGGTAGGCGTGGCTTGGGAGTGGAGTCTAAAGCAGCGAAGCAAGTGCATTCTGGGATTTGGTGTCTTTCATCCATATGATCCGAAAACACATTTTCTGGCTTATCTCGGCCTAGAAGGCACCAATTTCTATAATGTTTTCACATTTCTACTACATAAGTGACCCAATTTAAAGATACATTCGTCTTTCCAACGGTGAAATATCCGTTTAAAAAAATAGAAAATCAAAGTCATTTAAAAATTAAATCGCGAACAGGGGTGAATCGAGATTTGATAATGATTAATCGTGCAGGCCTAATGTCATTGTTATTGTTCTTTTGAACATGCGGGTCAGTTCGAAACCACAAACGGTTCCACACTGGAATCTGATATAGGCCACATTTTAAAAAGGTAATGTGAACAGCCAAAAAACTAAAATCTGAATTAAGCATTAAGACTTGCGGTATGAACGTAGCCTTTGTGTCTCTCTGAGGGGTTTTGTCTCAGGGTTTCTGTGTCTATTTATAGTCGGTTTGTGTCCCTATGTGGTAGTTCTGCGTCTCTTTTTCATATAACTTTAGACCATTATTTCGATATCTGTGTCTAAAACTTTGGAAAAAGCTAGAGCAGATAACACCAAGACACCAACTTGCTAAAGTCCAACTACAATCAAGTCGACTAATCGGCTATTTACTGACAGTTATTTTATATGTATATATTTGTTTGTGTATTTTTTATTTCATATGAATGCTTAGTATGTTTGTTTATGTATGTATGCACCATTCACCAAGGCAAATTCCATGAAAGTGTAACTTATTGTGGGAATAAACCCTGATTCTGAAATGTTTAGACACACTCGAACAGATAATAGCTAGCTAACGTTAGCTAGCTACCATGAACGTCTATGACCGTTTATGTACACAGTCTTGTACCTTTGACTTTTTCAAAATGTTTTTTTGTACCGAATCAAATGCTTTATGGTCACTATTCATCTCGTAGCTCGTTGGCTCGATTCCAGGTTGTAAAAGCCTTTATATCAACATTTAATTAAAACGTCAATTGAGATATTGAACGGCGGAAAATTCCCTTCCGGAACCAGAGCGCTCCAAAAAGTGGCGGTCACTGTTGAGCTCTATATTAGTTCAACTTCAGCTATTTTCATTGGAATATTTGATTACAATGTTATAGAGCTCTGTTTCCACTTTGTTCAAGTAGATATTTACTTATTGTATGTACGTTTTTTGTTTTTATTTCACACTTGCTTTGGCGATATCAACGTTCGTTCACTAGTCCCCATGTTAATAAAGCCCGTTTGAATTGAACGAAACGCCCGTTGGCTCCCGTTCAGTGTCGTTTTAACGGTCTGCGTCGCGTCGCGGCGCTAACCTTCTCACTGACCGTTAAATGACATTACATTACTTACTATCATTATTTATAGTCCTGGTGGTTGAGCTCATGCCTCTGTGGCTGTTGGCAAAGTAAGCTAAGCGGGTAACTAACTGAGAAATCAAATGTTTGCCGCAGTCACATTACCTGCAGGTCCCGGGTCCAAACTGCCAAACAGAACGTGAACCCTTCCAATAGGCTTTATAGTGGGAGGGATCCGGACTGTACCATGTTGAGCAGAGTACAGGGGGGGTTCTCTTTGTTTCAAGAAAGAGTGTTGTCTTGTAGTCCTATAGGCTTGATATTGAATAGTCTTGTACTTTCTGTGAATTAGAAGAAGAAACAATCTGTAAATTGTTCTTTCACTGTATTTATACAAAAATATTTTGGGTTCAATCAATTCAATTAGAGGATAAAGACTCATTTTGTGTTTGATAAATGTCTCATGTACAGATGATACATTTGATTTTTAATCTTTTTGTGTATGTACCTTCTGGCGATGTACCTTTGTTCTTTAAATAAATAAAAAAAGTCCTACAGGCCTTCGTTTTTTTCACAAATCTTTATTAAACAACAAACACACACAAACAGATATTAGTGATTGACAGGGCAACGTATTATCTCATTGTATTTCTACAAGCATTAACATTCACAGCTTTAAATCTTCATATAGCCTTTATGTCAATGTTTTCCCTTTACAGTATTTCAGAGACTCAATCAAGGAGTTATAGTATAGTATAATTACAATATAACCTTAAAGCATTGATTGGATTTTTGAAATGTAGTTTCTTTCAGTTTCTTTCAATTTATGAATATGATATTTACCCAATAATGAGACAAGGTTAATGGATTTTTTTTCGGTATGTTAGTGTTTGTAGTCCGTAGGAACTGCTGCTTCAATATAACACACGACAAACATCATTTTTAGCATCTTACTGAGATGTTAAGTTCAACACAAGCTAGCATTAGCATTAATTCAGTATCAGAACAGTCACTTAAAGCTACAGTGCGTAGTTTCTGTCGCCCCCATGAGGAATTCTAAGTAATGACACTAACTAAACTGTCGGCGCGTCCACATGATGCAAGCCTTCCGTGATCACGCACCCCTCCTCCGAACAGTTGCTAGTAGCCATGGAGGATTAAAAAAACATGATTGGGGGCAGCCTCTAGCTCACCCAGTAAGAGTCCTTTGCAGCGGCGCGGGTTCGAATCCGACCTGCTACCCTTTGCTGCTTGTCATCCCCCATCTCTCTCCCCCTTTCTTGTCTATCCATTGTCATATAATAAAGGGAAAAGCCCCCAAAAAATAATCTTAATGATCAGGAAAGTCACCAGACGCCACAATCTTCTGAACACAGTCCTACTGAGACATACAGAGAGAGCTGTGTGGAGCTGATAGTCTTCATTAGCTTCGTAGCAACTCATTTGGCAACGGCTCGAATGTAACCCTACGTTTCCTAATATCAAAACGTTACCGCTCTAAAGCTTTAAGATTGTTCCCGAGTCCTTTGAGAAAATGTGTGATGAAGGCTGTGAGTTCTTTGAGCACAGGTGCTTCTCTGAAAAGGTGCCGTCACGTCAGAAAATAGAATATTCTGTACATGTTAAAAGGCCAATATCTTTTCATTAATTAGACCTGAAACTGAATCACATCCACTATCGATACCAGGCGCCAATTATTTCTTAGTTAAATGATTAATTGCTGACTCTATCAAATGTCAAAACATGACAAATGAGCTCCTTTTATGTAATTAAGTTTAGCATGAATTACATTTCTCACTGAGGCGTCTCGGAGTAATATTTCTGTAGACAAAGAAGAGAGATGTCAGAGGTAACACTTGTGTTCATCCTTGACCTTCTACGAACATGTTAAGTGCAGTTTTTTCCTTCCTGAACAAACTTTTGCAAAGTAGATTTTCCTTTAAACATCTGCTGATCTGTTTTATTGTGAGAACTGGAAAACCTGGACTCAAAGAGCACGGAAGCCACGAGGATTTTCTAGCTTCAGCGTTGGTCGTCCCCACTGCACATCACGGTTTCTGGGATGTAACTAAGTACGTTTACTCCAGTACTGGACTCAAGGGTGTACCTTTGGGTTCAACATTGGGGGGTTGAGATCTCTATCTAGGGGAGGTCCCGGGACATGTCTGCATGTATTGAAAGAAGCGACAAAAACATCAAAACAATTGTCAGAAAACTCGAAAAAACGTGACAAAAAGAACAAAAAAAGGCGGAAAAAGCCACAAAAACATTGAAAATGCGACGAAAACGTGGAAAAGTGCGAGGAACCTATTGTTTTTGTAAGGATTATTATTATTATTCTGACGCGTCTCTCGCATTTTTGAGGGGCTTAGCATGCTGGAAAACTCGCGCACGTCAGACCTGGCGAAAACTACAACGTTCTGTAGTGATTGGACTCGGGCGTCGCCAGGGGGCTCCATAGCGCCCCCCTAACAAGCGCCATGATGCGGAAAAAAATGAGACGTTAACATACAAAAATTTTGAGGGAACATAGGTCTCATCTTGAAGTCCATGGAGCATTTTTTTGAAAATGTTTCCATCTGACAGGAAGTCGGCAATCTTGGTTTTCGTGCGAAAATGTTCATCTTTTCTTGATTTCTGCCT
Organism: Sander vitreus; assembly: GCF_031162955.1. Lineage (NCBI taxonomy): Eukaryota > Metazoa > Chordata > Actinopteri > Perciformes > Percidae > Sander > Sander vitreus. Next base: position 47,798 of record NW_027595490.1, on the reverse strand, counting down.
GTGTGGGTGGTGATGACGGAAGGGGAAAGGGTTCGTGTTGCGAGTTGTATGTTTTGCATGTTAAAAAAAGAAATAAATTGTTAATCACAAAAAAATAAATAAAACCTGCTCAGAGTTTGAGGCTGTAAATCTTTAAATCGGACACAAACCTGCAGCCTTCACTCTGTTGTTGGCTTTCAAACAGCCATTTAGAAGCAGAGATGTGTGATTCGATCATATTATTATAGTCTAAAACCTGCTGATTGAGCCATTGAGTCTTCATATGTGAGAGCTTGTTTTTCAAGGCCTTTTTCCTTTATATGTCGTCTCTGAAAACACCACAACTGAGTGCAGCTGCGTAAAAACTGCAGTGAGCTAATGCTCCTCCTAAAGCTTTATAAAAACACGCTTGCAAAGTAGAAATTTAAAAAGGAAACTTGAACCTGTGACCTTAAGATCTTCGTGCGAGCTCTTTGCCCATTCAGCGACGGAGTCTAATTAGCCTCTGAAATGTGTCTCCTCTGTTAGATGCAGGCACCTAAAAAGACAACCAGACATTTAATCATCAGCATATATAATAGACTGGATTCAAGCTTTTCACAAAAGGGAACTGCTTTTTCTTTTGATGCCGGTGACTTGGAGGATGCTTCAGCGTCTGTTATAAATGCATTAAAAAATGGAATAAATAAAAAGCCTTCCCACCTGTACCTGCTTCTATAACTATAAACGTAAATGTATTTCATTGGGATTTTATGTGATAGACCAACACAAAGTGGCGCATAATTGTAGCCTGGCTCCGCCCTCCTACGTACTTCCGCTCAATTCTCATTTTCCTTCAGTACTACATCTGGGTTTGCGGTATATTCTTGGGTTTTCTCCGGCCAAATCTTTGCCGGGCCAATCAGCGAACAGAGGGAGTGGCTGAGAACGATGACGTTGAGGTCGTTAGCTAGTTTGAGTTGTAGTTCCGTAATGGCGGCGGAGAAAGATGCGAGCGAGGCCATTTGGTCCGTTGGGGCAACGCTGCAGAATATCTAGAAGTTAAAACCTGAGCAAGAACGATCTTTGCTGAGTTGTGTTGGTGGCCGTGATGTTGTGGCCCTCCTCCCCACGGGGTTCGGGAACAGTTTGGTTTTCCAGCTCGCTCCGTTAGTGGTGAAGGAGTTGGCTAAGGCTAACGCTAGTGATGCTAAGCCGACGTCACGACCAAACGTTAGCGATTGGTTATGACAGATCCAGAGCGGCTCTGGGCAGAACCAACAGTTTTAAACTTCAACAGAATACCCGCCTTCAAGGAAGTTAACACTTGTCAATGCAAAGTGGCCAGACTCTCTGGACTAATGAAATGGATCAGAGTCTGGTAGGACCAGGTTAGTGGACCAGAGTCTGGTAGGACCAGGCTAGTGGACCAGAGTCTGGTAGGACCAGGCTAGTGGACCAGAGTCTGGTAGGACCAGGCTAGTGTACCAGAGTCTGGTAGGACCAGGCTAGTGGACCAGAGTCTGTTAGGACCAGGCTAATGTACCAGAGTCTGGTAGGACCAGGCTAATGTACCAGAGTCTGGTAGGACCAGGCTAATGGACCAGAGTCTGGTAGGACCAGGCTAGTGGACCAGAGTCTGGTAGGACCAGGCTAGTGGACCAGAGTCTGGTAGGACCAGGCTAATGGACCAGAGTCTGGTAGGACCAGGCTAGTGGACCAGAGTCTGGTAGGACCAGGCTAATGGACCAGAGTCTGGTAGGACCAGGCTAGTGGACCAGAGTCTGGTAGGACCAGGCTAGTGGACCAGAGTCTGGTAGGACCAGGCTAGTGGACCAGAGTCTGGTAGGACCAGGCTAATGGACCAGAGTCTGGTAGGACCAGGCTAATGGACCAGAGTCTGGTAGGACCAGGCTAGTGGACCAGAGTCTGGTAGGACCAGGCTAGTGGACCAGAGTCTGGTAGGACCAGGCTAATGGACCAGAGTCTGGTAGGACCAGGCTAGTGGACCAGAGTCTGGTAGGACCAGGCTAGTGGACCAGAGTCTGGTAGGACCAGGCTAGTGGACCAGAGTCTGGTAGGACCAGGCTAATGGACCAGAGTCTGGTAGGATCAGGCTAGTGGACCAGAGTCTGGTAGTACCAGGCTAATGGACCAGAGTCTGGTAGGACCAGGCTAGTGGACCAGAGTCTGGTAGGACCAGGCTAATGGACCAGAGTCTGGTAGGACCAGGCTAGTGGACCAGAGTCTGGTAGGACCAGGCTAATGGACCAGAGTCTGGTAGGACCAGGCTAATGGACCAGAGTCTGGTAGGACCAGGCTAGTGGACCAGAGTCTGGTAGGACCAGGCTAGTGTACCAGAGTCTGGTAGGACCAGGCTAATGGACCAGAGTCTGGTAGGACCAGGCTAATGGACCAGAGTCTGGTAGGACCAGGCTAGTGGACCAGAGTCTGGTAGGACCAGGCTAGTGTACCAGAGTCTGGTAGGACCAGGCTAATGGACCAGAGTCTGGTAGGACCAGGCTGATGGACCAGAGTCTGGTAGGACCAGGCTAGTGGACCAAAGTCTGGTAGGACCAGGCTAGTGGACCAGAGTCTGGTAGGACCAGGCTAGTGGACCAGAGTCTGGTAGGACCAGGCTAATGGACCAGAGTCTGGTAGGACCAGGCTAATGGACCAGAGTCTGGTAGGACCAGGCTAGTGGACCAGAGTCTGGTAGGACCAGGCTAGTGGACCAGAGTCTGGTAGGACCAGGCTAGTGGACCAGAGTCTGGTAGGACCAGGCTAATGGACCAGAGTCTGGTAGGATCAGGCTAGTGGACCAGAGTCTGGTAGTACCAGGCTAATGGACCAGAGTCTGGTAGGACCAGGCTAGTGGACCAGAGTCTGGTAGGACCAGGCTAATGGACCAGAGTCTGGTAGTACCAGGCTAGTGTACCAGAGTCTGGTAGGACCAGGCTAATGGACCAGAGTCTGGTAGGACCAGGCTAATGGACCAGAGTCTGGTAAGACCAGGCTAGTGGACCAGAGTCTGGTAGGACCAGGCTAGTGTACCAGAGTCTGGTAGGACCAAGCTAATGGACCAGAGTTTGGTAGGACCAGGCTGATGGACCAGAGTCTGGTAGGACCAGGCTAGTGGACCAAAGTCTGGTAGGACCAGGCTAGTGGACCAAAGTCTGGTAGGACCAGGCTAGTGGACCAGAGTCTGGTAGGACCAGGCTAGTGGACCAGAGTCTGGTAGGACCAGGCTAATGGACCAGAGTCTGGTAGGACCAGGCTAGTGGACCAGAGTCTGGTAGGACCAGGCTAGTGGACCAGAGTCTGGTAGGATCAGGCTAGTGGACCAGAGTCTGGTAGTACCAGGCTAATGGACCAGAGTCTGGTAGGACCAGGCTAGTGGACCAGAGTCTGTTAGGACCAGGCTAATGTACCAGAGTCTGGTAGGACCAGGCTAATGTACCAGAGTCTGGTAGGACCAGGCTAATGGACCAGAGTCTGGTAGGACCAGGCTAGTGGACCAGAGTCTGTTAGGACCAGGCTAATGTACCAGAGTCTGGTAGGACCAGGCTAATGTACCAGAGTCTGGTAGGACCAGGCTAATGTACCAGAGTCTGGTAGGACCAGGCTAATGGACCAGAGTCTGGTAGGACCAGGCTAGTGGACCAAAGTCTGGTAGGACCAGGCTAATGGACCAGAGTCTGGTAGGGCCAGGCTAATGTACCAGAGTCTGGTAGGACCAGGCTAATGGACCAGAGTCTGGTAGGACCAGGCTAGTGGACCAAAGTCTGGTAGGACCAGGCTAATGGACCAGAGTCTGGTAGGACCAGGCTAATGGACCAGAGTCTGGTAGGACCAGGCTAATGGACCAGAGTCTGGTAGGACCAGGCTAGTGGACCAAAGTCTGGTAGGACCAGGCTAATGGACCAGAGTCTGGTAGGGCCAGGCTAGCATAATTGTGAAGTGGAAGGAAAATGATACATGGTTTTCAAATTCTTTTAAAATAAAAAACTGAAACGTGTGGTGTTCAAAAGTATTCAGTATTCTACTTTGTAGAACCACCTTTCACTGCAATTACAACTGCAAGTCTTTTGGGGTATGTCTCTACCAGCTTTGCACATTTTTGCCTATTCTTTGCAAAATAGCTCACGCTCAGTCAGCGTTAACCTAGTATGGGCTACTCAAAAGCACTTTTACCGCTTGACAGAGCAAGATACATAAAAAAAAACAGAGCTGTGTTGGGTCGGCTTGTCCGTACATTATAAGCGACTGGACAAACGAGCCAATGGAACGGCCAGAGGTGTCGTTTCCCGACATTTTTTTGTTAACGTTAGCTACCGGATTGTAGCTGCGTCTCATGCCTCCTTATTTCACAGCTCCTCGACTCCTCGGCTGAACCGGAAGTTGTTCTGTCCCTTGTAGAAATATTTCTATACACTAGATGTGTTATTCTCAGTATAAAAGTTTATAATATATGTGAGTTGTGTATAGTCACGAGATGTGGACTCGGACACACAGATGGTTAGCTTAAGCTTTGATTACATTATAGTTAATGTGAAGTGTATGTTAGAAGCTGTTTTTCAGTGTGTGTGTGTGTGTGTGTGTGTGTGTGTGTGTGTGTGTGTGTGTGTGTGTGTGTGTGTGAACTGAAGAAATCTGCCCGGAAACAGAAGGATGACGCCGTCAAGGAAGAAGATCGAAAGATTAGGGATATGGTGAGGCGGGGTTCACAGTTCAAGAGAGACTGAGTGGACCTGAACCCCGTATAGTTTTGTCTGCGGCCAGGGAAACTTCGGATCTGTTTTGTGTACCCACATGTGTGTGTCTCAGATTGAGCCTTGTGTTCTGGTAAGTAAGACTTAAGTCCAATGTAAGAAGACGTGGGAATTAATACATTGGAGTCAGATTTGACAGGACTTAGGGCCTTATTTTAGACATAATTCCCTACACCCTCCTCGGTGAAGGCCGTCTCAAAAGCCCTTATTGCTGCCGAGCATCGAGGAGGGATCATTGAGGAGCTATAATCGAGGATACACGAGAGCAGCCTTTCCGGAAGCCGTGCAGCTGAAAGCCGTTGCTAACTCCGCCCATACAGCTGACGAATTCACGTGACGCTTCTGAGGAAAGGACGTCTCATCCCTCTGAAACACAATTGCTCATTTCCTCTCTCCTCCCATGATTTTCTCGCGTGTCTCCCGTGCCTCCTTTGAGAGTTTGACGGACCAGAGTTGTTATTTTCATCACACGAGCCTTCAGCAGTAATCACTCTGCAGATTTCTCTGAAATGTCACCGTGTACACGAGTGAGCCGAGGCGCAAACAAAAAGTGGAACACTGGTTTCTTGTTCACCTCGTGAACTTCTATTATTGTACAATACGGCTTCGTGCAAAGGAACAGACTGTACCTCCATAAAAACAACTCCGTCGGTGAAATGAAACCTGGCGTCCTGAGGGAGAAAGCATCAGGCGAGTGTGTGTTGCTCAAGTAGTTTCAGCGAGACATTAGTCCTGTTTGTATTTTTGGACCGTGACCTATATCTTCCTCTTGTTGCTTTGCCGGTTGCCAGGTGTGGAGGAGTTTTATCCCCCGTATGCTACGGTATCATCATAATTATCAATATTTATTATCATTATCGCTCTCATAATTACTGATTAAAGATCACGTTGGGAGACATGAATGTTCACACAGCTGTCAGTTTCATTTTACACTGACGTTGAGTACAAATACGTTGTTACTGTACTTAAGTCCAATTTTCACGTATTTACTACGTACTTTACTTTGTTATTCATATTTCTGGAAACTTTCACGTCTACTCCGCTACATTTCCTAAATAAAATGTTTCACTCCAATACGTTTCCCCCTCAGCGTCTTCGTCAGTCGTTACTTGCGAGAAATGTTTCCGTACGTCGGAGCGAAAGATTCTTCCTCGCAGAAAAATCATAATTCTGTTTCTGTTTTTCTCTTTGTTGATGTCAGACTTTGAATTAGATGTTTAAGAAGGTGTGGAAACCCTGAATATTATGCTTCACTATGAGGAAGCCACAATAAAGGGGCGGGAATTACACTGCAGCCAGTATATTACAGTAAGTAACTGTCTATTTACAGTAAAATACCTAAAAATTTAAAAACTGTATGCATACTCAGGGTTTTCCTTACTATTATACAGCTTAGACGCAGCGCCAAAGCATATGAACGTAAAACGAAAAGGTCCCGTGACACGCGCGAACTACGGGACGGTTGGGTTTAGGAAAAGGTCCCGTGACACGCGGGAACTACGGGACGGTTGGGTTTAGGAAAAGGTCCCGTGACACTTGGGAACTACGGGACGGTTGGGTTTAGGAAAAGGTCCCGTGACACTTGGGAACTACGGGACGGTTGGGTTTAGGAAAAGGTCCCGTGACACGCGGGAACTACGGGACGGTTGGGTTTAGGAAAAGGTCCCGTGACACGCGGGAACTACGGGACGGTTGGGTTTAGGAAAAGGTCCCGTGACACGCGGGAACTACGGGACGGTTGGGTTTAGGAAAAGGTCCCGTGACACTTGGGGAACTACGGGACGGTTGGGTTTAGGAAAAGGTCCTGTGACACATGGGAACTACGGGACGGTTGGGTTTAGGAAAAGGTCCCGTGACACTTGGGAACTACGGGACGGTTGGGTTTAGGAAAAGGTCCCGTGACACGCGGGAACTACGGGACGGTTGGGTTTAGGAAAAGGTCCCGTGACACGCGCGAACTACGGGACGGTTGGGTTTAGGAACACACGCGGCCAAAACGGGGAAATTAAATGCCACACGCCGGCGACAACAACAGGATGGACCAATGGACCGCCACACGCGGCCAAAACGGGGAAATTAAACGCCACACGCCGGCGAAAATGGGGAAATTAAACGCCACACGCCTGCGACAACAACAGGACGGACCAATGGACCGCCACACGCGGCCAAAACGGGGAAATTAAACGCCACACGCCCGCGACAACAACAGGACGGACCAATGGACCGCCACACGCGGCCAAAACGGGGAAATTAAACGCCACACGCCCGCGACAACAACAGGACGGACCAATGGACCACCACACGCGGCCAAAACGGGGAAATTAAACGCCACACGCCCGCGACAACAACAGGATGGACCAATGGACCGCCACACGCGGCCAAAACAGGGGAAATTAAACGCCACACGCCCGCGACAACAACGGGAAGGACAGCCACACGGGTCCGCGATCCCCGGTCTCCGGGGTGAAAGTCCTGTGTTGTTTGACCCGTCCACACCCCCCAACCAACCTCCCCCACGCAGACTTTCTGCTTTTCATACTACTCCCTACCGTTGTTGTGCTGTGATCACGACATATGCTTCCCATTTGTTGTGTCTTGGTTGCAGCGCTGCGTTAATTTACAAGCTTCTGCAGGAGCTCGGAGAGGCGACCAACCCAATCTTCAAATATTGTCGCTCTGCCTTTTCTTTGTGTGAACACAGTATATATCCTGTGCATTGTATTAACATAAGACGTGATATATGTAAGTATATGATTGGAGTAGGGAACTGACCAATCGATGCCTTTTATCTGGCATAACTCCAAAAAAGGACTCTTCTGTCTTGGGGGCCCCTCTGCTCATGTTAACAGTTTCCAGATGTTTTCAATAAAAGTGGGGTTAGGTTCATGCATCTCCTTATATCAAAGGTATTAGCATTAGCGTTAGCATGCTAACGCTAATGCTAACGCTAGCATGCTACCTCGTTCTCAATAGCAAAGCACTGCTACAACACACACAAGTTCACCATAATCTCCAAAAGAACTACTTCCATGTGCGCCCTCATTTAGAAGAAGTCTCCCAGCTAATCCTGCCTTGTATCTGACTGAAGTTGGAGAAACAGCCTTTCTTTCACTGTCTATGGAGCTAGCTAGCTGACATGACCTACATCTGAGCTACTGAGCATGTGTGAGTGCAATGAAAGATAGTACAGAAGATGAAGAAGAAAAGAGGTCTCACTCTGTAGCTAAAACAGAGACCAGCTGAAAAGAGGATCTGCAGCAGTGAGAGAGAGCTTACCTTACCTAGGTACTGTCAGGGCACGCCCTCATACTCTGCTTCTGACTGGCTAGTAGTCCTTACCTAGGTACTGTCAGGGCACGCCCTCATACTCTGCTTCTGACTGGCTAGTAGTCCTTACCTAGGTACTGTCAGGGCACGCCCTCATACTCTGCTTCTGACTGGCTAGTAGTCCTTACCTAGGTACTGTCAGGGCACGCCCTCATACTCTGCTTCTGACTGGCTAGTAGTCCTTACCTAGCTACTGTCGGGGCACGCCCTCATACTCTGCTTCTGACTGGCTAGTAGTCCTTACCTAGGTACTGTCAGGGCACGCCCTCATACTCTGCTTCTGACTGGCTAGTAGTCCTTACCTAGCTACTGTCAGGGCACGCCCTCATACTCTGCTTCTGACTGGCTAGTAGTCCTTACCTAGGTACTGTCAGGGCACGCCCTCATACTCTGCTTCTGACTGGCTAGTAGTCCTTACCTAGCTACTGAGCATGTGCAACTGCCAACAAAAGATGTTCCAGCAGTGAGAGGTCTCACTCTGTAGCTAAAACAGAGAGCTCATCACACAGGGTGAAAAGAGGAGCTGCAGCAATGTGCAGTACAACAAAAATATGGTGTTTTTTGAAAATTAAACTGGTACAACCTTAAAATACAATTATGAACCTGAAAATGAGCATAATATGGGCGCTTTAAATTACAATTCGTAATCACTACACGAAAAAAACGACATATTTGTGTCCTGTTCACGAATCAATAGATTCAATAACGTGACCATTTCACGAACTGCCATGAGACTGGGCTGAACTTTCCCAACACTGCACCTACTACGTTCTCTAAAAACCCAGGGAAAACCCCTGATACTGTAAATAAACAGTAGTTTACTGGCAAAAGCTGCTTTCGGTATATTACTGTGCGGTGAAAAGTTCTACAGTGTACTACTCTATCTGTAAAAGTGTCCTTGGATAACTTCTGTTGTGATTTGATACTACAAATAAAATGTAATTGAAAACACATAGCAGTTGTGGGTTACTTTCTCCTTCTTTTTTTAATGCCGGCATATGACTCAACATCAACACGTTCTCTGTTCGAAGCTGCAGTCCCAGTTTAGCGGCACCAGGGGACATTTAAGGGTCACAATCTGTGGTTTTAGGGAAATTATTTCAGCTAACAAAGAACATACAGTGGGATACATATCTGTACATGTGTTTGTTTCTGTGTGTGTGTGTGACCTCTTTGCTGTCGTCACGACTCTGCAGATTTCCCAGAAGGCTTTGTGGATCTGAAGACCGTCTTTGTTCCCAAACTTTCTATCAGTAAAGCAGAAAATCAGATTGATTTCCACAGATTATTAACTGCAGTTGAAGGTTGTTTTTTTTCTCCCCCCTGCTGTGTTTAGTTTTTTAAGTAGCTGAGCAGCAGAAGTGACAATTTATTTGAATCTTTTTAATTCCACTTGTTTCAGGTTTAAATTAAGCGTTGATGTCTTTTGATCAAGCAGCGTGCCCGTGATTTACAATGCACCCCACTTCACCGAAAAATAAATTCCTGAAAAGGATTTGTGATGCAATTAAAAAACGGAAATGAGTTCCGCCTCCGTGCAGAGTGTTTGAATTTTTGTTTGTTTTATCAAAAAATATATAAAAAAAACATTCAAATGACACAAAACCCTGCTGCAAGAAAGTCATCTTCACTGACTGAGACGCAGAATGACAGAAAACATCCCGGTGATGGTTATGGACGTCGCTCCGCTCACAGAAAGTGACAGAAACTCCTCATTAGTTTTAAAGTGCTCATATTGTGCTTTTTGGCTTTTTCCCTTTACTTTATTGTGTTAGATATCTTTTTTGTGCATGTTATAGGTTTACAAAGTGAAAAAGCCCAAAGTCCCCCCCAAAGGGACTTACCATCTCCAACAGAAAACACTGTTCACAAACTGCTCCAAACAGCTCTATTGTAGTCCAGCCTTTACTTCAGAGACAAACGTGGTCACTTTGGAACACACGTTATAATGCTCGCCTAGCTGCTAGCATGGCACGCCCTCATACTCTGCTTCTGACTGGCTAGTAGTCCTTACCTAGGTACTGTCAGGGCACGCCCTCATACTCTGCTTCTGACTGGCTAGTAGTCCCTACCTAGCTACTGTCAGGGCACGCCCTCATACTCTGCTTCTGACTGGCTAGTAGTCTTTACCTAGCTACTGTCAGGGCACGCCCTCATACTCTGCTTCTGACTGGCTAGTAGTCTTTACCTAGGTACTGTCAGGGCACGCCCTCATACTCTGCTTCTGACTGGCTAGTAGTCCTTACCTAGGTACTGTCAGGGCACGCCCTCATACTCTGCTTCTGACTGGCTAGTAGTCCTTACCTAGGTACTGTCAGGGCACGCCCTCATACTCTGCTTCTGACTGGCTAGTAGTCCTTACCTAGGTACTGTCAGGGCACGCCCTCGTACTCTGCTTCTGACTGGCTAGTAGTCCTTACCTAGGTACTGTCAGGGCACGCCCTCATACTCTGCTTCTGACTGGCTAGTAGTCCTTACCTAGCTACTGTCAGGGCACGCCCTCATACTCTGCTTCTGACTGGCTAGTAGTCCTTACCTAGGTACTGTCAGGGCACGCCCTCATACTCTGCTTCTGACTGGCTAGTAGTCCTTACCGAAGTGAGATGTCTCACTCTGTAGCTAAAACAGAGAGCTCAACACACAGGGTGAAAAGAAGAGCTGCAGCAATGTGCAGTACAAAATATAATAATAATATAATATATAATATACAAACAAAAATATGTAAAACCATGTAAACCTATTCTGATATAACCTCTAAATACAATTATGAACCTGAAAATGAGCATAATATGGGCACTTTAATATTTTAATTAAATGTTGATGAATAACGTGGATGGTTCCATACGACGCTCTTCACAAGTAAAATAAGTGATCAGTTCACTACTTTCATTGAATTTGGGTGTTTTGTTACATTATTTTAAGCATTTGAAGATGAGAATTGACAAAAGAACGTCGAAAAAAAGTGACAAAAGCATCGTGAAAAGCAGCAAAAGTGTTTAAGAAGACGACCAAGACTTCCTCACACATCACAAGCATTACATCCTTTAACAAGCGTTCTCCAACGGGGCAAGACAACAGTAACATCATTTATAATACAATGATGTGGCTTGTTATATTTACTTGCGTGATGTTGCTTTCTTTCTACTTGCCCCGGGCCATCGGGCAACACTTAATGTTGAATCCTGCTGTTCATTTATCTTTTCATCCAGTGACACAACAAGCTGCCAGACAAAAATAAATCTCTCTCTCTGTCTCCTCGGTCTTTCCTTTACTTTTAAATGTCGTTACAGTTAAAACTGTTATTTTTTTTTAGCAGTGCAGAAGGCGCGTGGCTTTACATTTGTCATCTGATAAACTCCCAGCGGTGGATTTCAATACGTCTCAGTGTTGCTTGTGTGTCTGACAACCTGCCTGCAGGCGAGTAAACACTGCAGCAGGAGAGACAACGGCTGGTTTGTCCGCTCCGCTCGTCAAACAGGGACAGTGTGTCCTCGCGCCAACTCTGACATTTCTGCTCCTCCCGTGGCGGCGAATCTGGGTCGAATGGACTTTCAGACGCCAGCAGGGGCGGAGCAAGGGGGGCGGGAGGGGGGAAGGACTTTTGGGGACTCCTGCACCGAATGTTTTCTCCAAAAGCCCCCGAATCTTTTAGGGTTTTTAAAATAACTTCATCTTTGTGTCATTTCCCCTCAGTCTCTCTGACTGGACCGGTAAAATCAACGCAGCAACCACATATTTCATATTTAGACACGCTTGGTTGGGACTCTTTAACTGACCCGCAGAACAAGAACGGGACAGTTAGGTTTAGGAAAAGATGGTGGGTGGGGTTACAAAATGTACACGTCAAGAACAAGAACGGGACACGAACTCCAGTCTCCTGGGTGAAAGTCCTGTGTTGTTTGACCCATCCCCCAACCAACCTGCCTACGCAGATTTTTGGTCTTTCATACTACTCTCTACCGTTGTCTCTCTATGTACTACTCTCTACTGTCTCTCTACATACTACTCTCTACTGTTGTCTCTCTACGTACTACTCTCTACTGTTGTCTCTCTACATACTACTCTCTACTGTTGTCTCTCTACATACTACTCTCTACTGTTGTCTCTCTACATACTACTCTCTACATACTACTCTCTACTGTCTCTCTACGTACTACTCTCTACTGTCTCTCTACATACTACTCTCTACTGTCTCTCTACGTACTACTCTCTACTGTCTCTCTACGTACTACTCTCTACTGTTGTCTCTCTACATACTACTCTCTACTGTCTCTCTACATACTACTCTCTACTGTCTCTCTACTGTTGTCTCTCTACGTACTACTCTCTACTGTCTCTCTACATACTACTCTCTACTGTCTCTCTACGTACTACTCTCTACTGTCTCTCTACATACTACTCTCTACTGTCTCTCTACATACTACTCTCTACTGTCTCTACATACTACTCTCTACTGTTGTCTCTCTACGTACTACTCTCTACTGTCTCTCTACATACTACTCTCTACTGTTGTCTCTCTACATACTACTCTCTACTGTCTCTCCACATACTACTCTCTACATACTACTCTCTACTGTCTCTCTACATACTACTCTCTACTGTTGTCTCTCTACATACTACTCTCTACATACTACTCTCTACTGTTGTCTCTCTACGTACTACTCTCTACTGTTGTCTCTCTACGTACTACTCTCTACTGTCTCTCTACGTACTACTCTCTACTGTTGTCTCTCTACATACT
>NW_027595490.1:27500-30000 GCF_031162955.1 Sander vitreus | reverse complement strand
GTCTAAAGAACATCTCAGGCTGCTGTCGGGGGAGGAGAGAGGGAGGAGGGTTTCCACGTCGAAGCATCGCCAGCTGCCAAACATACAGATGTGTTCAGAGTTTTCACTCTCCCGCTCGTCTTTCGTCTTCTCCTGAAAGAACGGGTTGAAAAGTTCAGTGTGAAATTACATTTCCGTGCGATATAGAGCTGCAGTCAGGAATGAAAGCTGCTGTGCCCCCAAAAAGCTGTGTGTGTGTGTGTGCGCGTGCGTGTGCGTGTGCGTGTGTGTGCGTGTGTGTGTGTCTGTATGCGTGGGTGCATGTGTGTGTGTGGTCTAAGTGCTTCCAGTGTACAAGAGTGTGTTTATCGTTCTGCCTTTCATTTAACAGAACTGTTTGTGTGTGTGTGTGTGTGTGTGTGTGTGTGTGTGTGTGTGTGTGTGTGTGTGTGTGTGTGTGTGTGAGAGAGAGAGAGAGACGCAGAAACACTCTGCTCCCGTACGGGCGTTCACACTCGGAGGGTTTGTGGGTTCAAAAAACGCAGCTCGTTACTACTGATGCCTCAGGTTAGGGTTAGATCTGTAAACACACACACACACACACACACACACACACACACACACACAAAGCTGGAGCTTGATTTTTAGGGGGTGTTGATGTGTTAAGAGACGGAAAAAAATCTCAACCCCGGTAGCTCGAACTGTTATTCATTTGAATTGATTTGAAACATTCAGTGTATTCCTGCAGTTATTTTTTTGATTCTTTAATCCGTCAGGTCAAACCGTTACTGATGTAGCTTCTCTGAAAGCCCTTTAAAGTGCTCATATAATGCTTTTACAATATTTATTTTATTTATTTATTATGAAAATGAGCATAAACTGAAAGCCCTTTAAAGTGGCTATAAAAGAAGTTTTATAGTAGCTAACTGTGTATGAAGGGGAGACACTACAGCTGAATAGATATCCCCATGAATCTTCCCCAGTTTAATACGTACCGTAAGGCCCCCTGCACACTGGCTGCGTGGCGTGAGCGTGGCGTGTCAGTTGCGTGTCGGCTCCGTGGCGTGAGCGTGGCGTGAGCGTGGCGTGTCAGTTGCGTGTCGGCTCCGTGGCGTGTCAGTTGCGTGTCGGCTCCGTGGCGTGAGCGTGGCGTGTCAGTTGCGTGTCGGCTGCGTGGCGTGAGCGTGGCGTGTCAGTTGCGTGTCGGCTGCGTGGCGTGAGCGTGGCGTGAGCGTGGCGTGTCAGTTGCGTGTCGGCTGCGTGGCGTGAGCGTGGCATGAGCGTGGCGTGTCAGTTGCGTGTCGGCTGCGTGGCGTGAGTGTGGCGTGAGCGTGGCGTGTCAGTTGCGTGTCGGCTGCGTGGCATGAGCGTGGCGTGTCAGTTGCGTGTCGGCTGCGTGGCGTGAGCGTGGCGTGAGCGTGGCGTGTCAGTTGCGTGTCGGCTGCGTGGCGTGAGCGTGGCGTGAGCGTGGCATGAGCGTGGCGTGTCAGTTGCGTGTCGGCTGCGTGGCGTGAGCGTGGCGTGTCAGTTGCGTGGCGGCTGCGTGGCGTTTTCTATGTCTTTGCACACCAGAAACGTGTCTGACGCGGCAGTATTGACGGCAAAATAGGCTACAGAATATTTAAAAAAAGAAATAATGTCAATAATTGCACCTGTCAATACAGAATATTTCGTTCTGTATTGACAGGTGCAATTATTGACATTATTTTTATTTATTTTTTTATATAACCTTCATTTATTCAGGGGAGGTTCACTGAGAGGCAGCCTCTCTTTTTGCAGGAACACCCCTGATCACATTCACACAGTTACACATTCATACCGGGAAGCTGCCCGGTACCTGCTGGCCACTGAGCAGCTCAGCTCCAGCTCCAGCGGTTGGAGGTTAAGGGCCTTGCTCAAGGGCACCTCAGTGGTGGTAATGAGGGAGGGACAAGCACTGCCTCTTTCACTTTCCCCACCCAGATTGTATCCTGTCGGTTTGGGGATTGAAATGACGACCTCCTGGTCACAAGCTCTTCTCTAACCTTTAGGCCACCACTGCCTCATTACATTTACATTTATATCTGCATTTATGTCAAAACCTCGAGACTTTCAAACCTCAACATGTCATTTATTAAATCTATTTGTATCAAAATTACATATAAACATCTTTTCCTATTCTGTTTTGCCTGGAAACGCTTCGAAAAATAGGCAATATAATAGATATCCCCATGAATCTTCCCCAGTTTAATACTTACTGTAAAGGCCTCCTTCACAATGGCTGCGTGGCGTGAGCGTGGCGTGAGCGTGGCGTGAGCGTGGCGTGAGCGTGGCGTTTCTGTTGCGTATCAGCTGTGTGCCGTTTTCTATGTCTTTGCACACCAGAAACGTGTCTGACGCGACGCTGATGCTGCTGCTGATGCTGCTGCTGCTGATGCTGCTGATGCTGCTGATGCTGCTGATGCTGCTGATGCTGCTGCTGATGTTGCTGCTGCTGCTGATGCTGCTGCTGATGCTGCTGCTGCTGCTGCTGATGCTGATG
>NW_027595490.1:5000-17500 GCF_031162955.1 Sander vitreus | reverse complement strand
GGAGACCGGGGGAGACCGGGGGAGAGCAGGGGAGACCGGGGGAGACCTGGGGAGACCGGGGAGACCAGGGGAGACCGGGGGAGACCTGGGGAGACCGGGGGAGAGCAGGGGAGAGCGGGGGAGACCTGGGGAGAGCGGGGGAGACCGGGGAGAGCGGGGGAGAGCGGGGGGAGACCTGGGAGACCGGGGGGAGAGCAGGGGAGACCGGGGGAGACCGGGGGAGAGCAGGGGAGACCGGGGGAGAGCGGGGAGACCGGGGAGACCTGGGAGACCTGGGGAGACTGGGAGACCAGGGGAGACCTGGGGAGACCGGGGGAGAGCAGGGGAGACCGGGGGAGACCTGGGGAGACCGGGGGAGACCGGGGGAGACCTGGGGAGACCGGGGGAGAGCAGGGGAGAGCGGGGGAGACCTGGGGAGACCGGGGGAGAGCGGGGGAGACCAGGGGAGACCGGGGGAGAGCAGGGGAGACCGGGGGAGAGCAGGGGAGACCGGGGGAGAGCAGGGGAGACCGGGGGAGACCAGGGGAGACCAGGGGAGAGCAGGGGAGACCAGGGGAGACCTGGGGAGACCGGGGGAGACCGGGGGAGACCGGGGGAGACCGGGGGAGACCGGGGGAGACCGGGGGAGACCGGGGGAGACCGGGGGAGAGCAGGGGAGACCGGGGGAGAGCAGGGGAGAGCAGGGGAGACCGGGGGAGAGCAGGGGAGAGCAGGGGAGACCGGGGGAGAGCGGGGGAGAGCAGGGGAGACCTGGGGAGACCTGGGGAGACCGGGGGAGACCAGGGGAGACCAGGGGAGACCGGGGGAGATGGGGGAGACCAGGGGAGAACAGTGGAGAACATAGAACACCGGTGGATACCGGTGGAGACCAGCGGAGACTGGGGGAGACCAGGGGAGACCGGTGGAGACCAGGGGAGACCGGGGGAGACCGGGGGAGACCGGTGGAGACCGGTGGAGACCGGTGGAGACCAGGGGAGACTGGGGGAGACCGGGGGAGACCGGGGGAGACCAGGGAAGACCAGGGGAGACCGGGGGAGATGGGGGAGACCAGGGGAGAACAGTGGAGAACATAGAACACCGGTGGAGACCAGCGGAGACCGGTGGAGACCAGGGAAGACCAGGGAAGACCAGGGGAGACCGGGGGAGACCGGGGGAGACCGGGGTAGATGGGAGGAGATGGGGGAGACCAGGGGAGATCGGTGGAGACCGGGGGAGACCGGGGGAGACCGGTGGAGACCGGTGGAGACCGGTGGAGACCAGGGGAGACTGGGGGAGACCGGGGAAGACCGGGGGAGACCAGGGAAGACCAGGGGAGACCGGTGGAGACCAGGGAGACCAGGGAAGACCAGGGGAGACCGGGGGAGACCGGGGGAGACCGGGGTAGATGGGAGGAGATGGGGGAGACCAGGGGAGATTCATGCTTAATCCCGGACTGACGATTGTTGTCCCTATCAGTCACAAACACCCAAAAACATAGAATATGGGTCCAGGTTGAAATAAAAAATGAGCCTTTTAAGTTGAGCCTGCGGACTTCTCTCTGGTTATATTTATTATATTTATATTATTCTATATTTAGTCTCTTTCACAGTGCAGCCCTTTGTATTTTAGGGCTGCAACTAACATTCACTTATCACATTCACCTGGGTGATTTCGGGATTAATAAAGTCTAATCTATAATCTACAGGGCAGCAGCAGCAGGACTCACATACTGTACATGCTAACTCAGCTGAGTGTGTTGAGCATTTTAAGGAGATGCAGCAGCAGCATTAATTAAGCAGGTGTCAAATCTCTGGAGTTTTGACGAGGAAATCTACTCAGATATTTCTCCCGAGACTCTCACCTATGATGGTTTTTTTCCCCCTCTTCAGTTTTTTTTTAATTTGCGCCGGGAAGCGTGTCTGAGTGTGTGCTGTGTTTCTCAACAACATCCAGTTGCACTCGCTCACACCTGGGAGCTGCAGAGTACAACCGCCTCAGAGGAAGAGGAAGAGGAAGAGGAAGAGGAAGAGAGGCCTCGCTCACTCACAGCGTTTACATGCACAGCAGTAATCGGGTTATGGTCTTACCTTGGTTAGTGAATAACAATGACAGTTCTCCCCGTATACATGAGCGGTGACGGAGTAACTCTACCTCCGGTACAGTAGGTGGCGCTCTGCCAACGCACGGCTGGCTTTTTCTTCTGGTTGACCTATGTCAACATTACAGCAAACGGCTCCTAAATTAATAAAAATGTGACTTAATGTTTCATTCACACACTCTTGTCACAGTGTAGGAAAGCACAGCGTTCCCTCCAGATGACTGACAACTCGTTCGTCCTATTATATCTGTAACGTTAACCAGTGTCGGCTGGAATTGGCAAGCTAACAACGTACACAGACATAAACAACTCACAATATGTGGCTGCTACATTATAGATGATAATACTCTTGAATTAATAAAAAAATAACACAATTGCTTGCATTTCTTTCTGTTGACAACAGAAGTTGCCACTGCAACGATGTACCTTTGACGGTAGCGCCCCAGTGACCAGCTTTTGTACCTTAAAGGTAGGCCTTCTGTTTTGTACCACATGGACGCAGCGCTTGAGCTACGTTACTGGTTACTGGCTGCGTGGTGTTCGCGGTTCGACTGGTCGAGACTGTTTTCCCAAGATGGCGCCCGCCTGTATACGTGAACGCTACCGTCTTTCTAAACTATCTTTTTAATAAACTGTCTGTACACTTAGAAAGTTCTTAATGCTTCGGTTAACATGTAGGGACTCTCGTTATGCTACCGTGGAAGTGGTGTAGAAATAGTGACTTACCAAGTGCCCCAAAAGCTAGCGTTAGCAGCTAACCACCGGTTTGCGCTAGCTTGTTTAAAGCTAGAGACGCATTTGATTAGCATGAAAACAGATCCCAGAGATAACGGCCGACTCGGTACACATATTGTGACGTTTGGGGTCGGCTGGCTGTGAGTTTTTGTTTATTTTCTCGGCTCTGTCTCTCTCCCTGTGTCTCTTTTGCGTTCCCTCCTCCCCTCAAGACACAAGACACAGCAACTGCAATCACCATCACCGCTCTCCCGCCACGCACACCTGCCAGCCATCTACAATTAAGCACAGTACTTCAACCCCGGCTCAACAGACCATCTCCGCTGAATCGTTGTCTCGGCTGATAAGCTACCTGAAAGATCCTTCGCACTTACCTGTCCCCGTGTGTTTCCTTGTCTTACCCGTCTCTGTGTTTGCTTTCGCAGTGTTCACCTCCAAGCCTTCCATATCCAGTCAGCTGGCCTCCCCATTCAGTCCTCCTCCCACGGCATCCTGCTTCACCCTGCCTCCGTCTCCACGTCCAGCCAGCTCATCCTCGGCTCCTCGGCTTCCCTGCTCCAATGCCTCCTCCTCAGGTCTGCGGCCCCGGTTTCCCCATGCTTCCCCTCACCATCCTGGTTTCTGCCCCTGAGTCCCTCGCCATCCTAGGTTTTCCCCCCTGAGTCCCTCGCCATCCTGGTTTCTGCCCCTGAGTCCCTCGCCATCCTGGTTTCTGCCCCTGAGTCCCTCGCCATCTTAGGTTTTCCCCCTGTGAGTCCCTCGCCATCCTAGGGTTTCCCCATTGAGTCCCTCGCCATCCTGGTTTCTGCCCCTTGAGTCCTTCGCCATCCTGGTTTCTGCCCCCTTGAGTCCCTCGCCATCCTGGTTTCTGCCCCTGAGTCCCTCGCCATCCTAGGTTTTCCCCCCTGAGTCCCTCGCCATCCTGGTTTCTGCCCCTGAGTCCCTCGCCATCCTGGTTTCTGCCCCTTGAGTCCCTCGCCATCCTAGGTTTTCCCCCTTGAGTCCCTCGCCATCCTAGTTCCTGCTCCTTGAGTCCCTCGCCATCCTAGTTCCTGCTCCTGAGTTCCTCGCCAGACTTGGTTGAAGTTTTTTTCAATTAATTTGTGTTCATTTGAGCCTTGCATTTGAGTCCGCTCTGTTCACCGTAACACATTTCGTCGCCTTTTTGTCGTCTTTTTGTCACCTTTTCGTTGCCTTTTCGATGTCTTTTTATCACTTTTTTTGTCGCCTTTTTGTTGCATTTTTGTCGCCTTTTTGTCGCATTTTCGTTGCCTTTTTGTTGTCTTTTTATCACCTTTTTTGTCGCCTTTCTGTCGCCTTTTGTCACCTTTTCGTCTCCTTTTCGTCTCCTTTTTGTTGCATTTTCGTCTCCTTTTTGTCGTTTTTTCGTCGCCTTTTTCGTCAACATAGGTAGAAACTGTCTGTTTCTGTAAGTCCCATAACATAGGTAGATACTGTGTTTTTGTCTCCTTTTCTATATACCTCACCTTTACAACTTCACATGCTTGCACTGTTTGCATATTCAGCTCATCTGCTGCAAGTTTGAGAAGTGTACCTGTCTTCAGTTAGTACCACATTTATTATTTTCAGGAAAGTTATTGGAAAAATAATTTAAATAATGGACACCGAGCTCAGTGTCTCAGTACCGAGTTTGTACGCATGCACAAATACATTCAACTACCCAACGAGAAAAACGTATTAAAAAATAACATTAAAGATACTTTTTAAGCTTTATGAGAACAAAATCACCTGTGAGATTTAAAAAAAAGCATTATTTAACATATAACATATAATAAATACAAGGTTCTTTGCACATTTTATCAAGGCTTGAATATCCAAGTTGTATTTAGTTTCCACTGGGAAGCTGACAAAAAAATGCGTTTTCAAGCAGCAAGAGTACTCATATTTACCTGATTTCCCATGGGGCTCAAACGCGGCATCGTAGGCTACACCAAAAAAGTGTTTCCTGTAGAAATGTTCTTCTTTCGCAGGTCGATTTATCTGCTGAGACACGAGCTCAAACCCCCAAACACTCGACACACAACATGAATATTTAGACACACACACACACAGACACACACACACACACACACACACACACACACGAGACAGACAGGGGCACATACGTGCACAGATGCACACACACACACACACACACTTAGACACAGACACACACACACACAGACACAGACAGGCACACACACACACACACAGAGACAGACAGGGGCACATACGTGCACAGATGCACACACACAGACAGACAGACAGGGGCACATACACACACAGAGAGACAGACAGGGGCACATACACACACAGAGAGACAGACAGGGGCACATACACACACAGTTGCACACACACACACACACACACACACACACACACACATACACTTACAGTAGACACACACAAATATTTAGGCGTGCACACACACACACACAGACAGGGGCACACACACACACACACACACACACACACACACACACACACACACACCTTTAAATGTGCTGCTATCATCCCGGAATATGATTCACCTTTATTCTCATTCATTTTTAACTTTTCTTTACAGCCCCGTTCGTTCTCATTGGGATTCCAAAGGCAGAGCTTATCTTAAATTAACACCAGCGCTGTGATATCCTATATAGGCAGAAACTGTTTCTGTAAGTCCCGTAACATAGCTAGATACTGTTTTTTTGTCATCTTTTCATCACCTTTTCATCTCCTTTTTGTCGCCTTTTCGTCACCTTTTTGTTGTCTTTTTATCACCTTTTTTGTTGCCTTTTCGTCACCTTTTCATCACCTTTTCATCACCTTTTTGTTGTCTTTTTATCACCTTTTTTGTTGCCTTTTCGTCACCTTTTCATCACCTTTTCGTCACCTTTTTGTTGTCTTTTATCACCTTTTTTGTTGCCTTTTCGTCACCTTTTCATCACCTTTTTGTTGTCTTTTTATCACCTTTTTTGTTGCCTTTTCGTCACCTTTTCATCACCTTTTCGTCACCTTTTCATCACCTTTTCGTCACCTTTTCATCAGGGGGATGAGGGGAAACAACACAAAGTTGAAGTTATTTTAAAACCCTTTGGAGAAAACATCCCCCCACCCACCTTGCTCCGCCCCTGCCGTCCAGTGTCATTTCAACAGGATTGCTGAGTGACAGCGACTGTGACAACAGGAACATGACACAGAACAGACTGTCACACCGAGCCAGACTCTGAACAACATTAACGTCTTCTTATCTATCGTATAAGATTAACCTCGTTCTGCCGCCGCTCGCCCGCCTTCAGAGACACTGAAACAATTTTCTGATTGTCAAACTTGTTGATTATGTCGACTTGTTAATTAAACGTCTCAGACATCGGCTAGGCAGAGAGGGGCAATTAAATTGGAAAAGTAAGATTGGAGTTGGTTCCAAACATTTGTTTCAATAACGCCGAGAGCGAATTCCCCAAAGACGCAGACGCCTGAATCATTTCATCAGAGAGCCGAGGTTACGGAAAGTTTAGAAGTAAGAAACTTCACCAGGAGAGTTAAACATTTAATAGAGATTAATATGGCGTTACATGTGTGCCTCATTCCTGAGCGAGTAACTGTATGTTTTGAGCACAGAGAACTATATTTTGCAAGAACGTGCAATAACACAACAGGTGTTGACTGAAAAAGACTGTTCCTCCTAGATTTGTGATCTATTTGGGGACAAACAGCCAATCAGAATCGTCCTTTAAGTCTCCGATTGGTTGGTTTTGTTGCACACTTGTAATGCTGCGACAATCTGAGCGAGTGTGTCAAGAGTTGAGCGTGCAGAGAGGTTGCAGAGGTTGAGAGCGAGGGAGACGTGACCGGAGCGCAGCAGCGTCTACCGGAGGGCAGAAAAAGAGTTTTTGAGAGGCCCCGTGAGGAAACTGCGTGAGAGGGGTTATTATTGCACGTTAATATGGATAATAGCAAACATTTATTACATTTATTGAGCACGGAATAGGGTTTTGTTTGCTCAAACAAAATCTTTTTGTCGCCTTTTTGTCTCCTTTTTGTCGCCTTTTTCGTCAACATAGGTAGAAACTGTCTGTTTCTGTAAGTCCCATAACATAGGTAGATACTGTGTTTTTGTCTCCTTTTCGTCGCTTTTTGTCGCCTTTTTGTCGCCTTTTTGTCTCCTTTTTGTCGCCTTTTTCGTCAACATAGGTAGAAACTGTCTGTTTCTGTAAGTCCCATAACATAGGTAGATACTGTTTTTTTTGTCGCCTTTTTGTCACATTTTCGTCTCCTTTTCGTCGCCTTTTTGTCGCCTTTTTATCACCTTTTTTTGTTGCCTGTCACCTTTTTGTCACCTTTTTGTCGCCTTTTTGTCTCCTAAACTGCGTGAGAGGGGTTATTATTGCACGTTAATATGGATAATAGCAAACATGCAAATACATTTATTGAGCATGGAATAGGGTTTTGTTTGCTCAAACAAAATCATTTTTGTCTCCTTTTCGTCGCATTTTCGTCTCCTTTTCGTCGCCTTTTTGTCGCCTTTTTCGTCAACATAGGTAGAAACTGTCTGTTTCTGTAAGTCCCATAACATAGGTAGATACTGTGTTTTTGTCGCTTTTTCGTTGCCTTTTTCGTCAACATAGATAGAAAAAGAGTTTTTGAGAGGGCCCGTGAGGAAACTGCGTGAGAGGGGTTATTATTGCACGTTAATATGGATAATAGCAAACATGCAAATACATTTATTGAGCACGGAATAGGGTTTTGTTTGCTCAAACAAAATAATTTTTTTTGTCGCCTTTTTGTCTCCTTTTCGTCGCCTTTTTCGTCAACATAGGTAGAAACTGTCTGTTTCTGTAAGTCCCATAACATAGGTAGATACTGTTTTTTTGTTGCCTTTTTGTCTCCTAAACTGCGTGAGAGGGGTTATTATTGCACGTTAATATGGATAATAGCAAATACATTTATTGAGCACGAAATAGGTTTTTGTTTGCTCAAACGAAATAATTTTTTGCGAGTGTTAATTTCTGTTCAAAATGTAATGTAATGTGCTTGCAAAACATAGTTCTCTGTGCTCAAAACATACAGTTACTCGCTCAGGAATGAGACACATACGGTATATAACGTAGTCTGAAACCAACATGAGAGGAAGTTTGACAGGACATTGCCGAGCTGTAAAGGTGTAGTGTTAATTTACTGTTGGTTTTAAAGTGGCCATATTATGCTCATTTTCAGGTTCAATACAGCTCACCAGGAGAATGAAAGCAGGACACATTCAGAAACCCGTATCTCACTCAAAACAGCATGGATGTTTGTTTTTTTCCAAGTGTGTATGCGTTGGGAAGCACCAGAGACACAAAATAACTCCCCAAATCCCAGAAAAAGTGATTTTTTCATAATATGAGCACTTTAAACGTGGTAAACATCGCCGGCTCTATCTCCACAGCACTGTGCAGCAAGGTCTGGCTACATGACAGATGCATTCTGGGATAGGAGGAAACAAAACTCTCTGGGTTGCGACAGCGACGGTGGCTCTGCTAAACAGTCTCAGGAAGGAACTTGTTTTGGTGGAACATTTGCACCCCGCACAAGATAACGCCACATATAATATTACATGAAGTTAACTGCTGACACAATACAGTAACGTGAGCTATTTAATCCTTGTGTTGTCTTCCCGTCCACCGTGAACTTGTTGTCTATCCAGGTCAAACCAAGAAAGGGTGGCTGTCAGTCTGACACAAAGCTCCGCAAGGTCGCGGCCTTTTTAGCGGTTGTTGTTGTTACGTTTAGCTGATAAAAGGTGGCTGTCAGCTAGGGTTGGGTACTGAAATGCGGTGCCAACAGGGCGAAAATACGTGACGTAAATGGTAGTAACGAGACTGAATAAGAACGAAAATTTCAGTGCCTCATTACGGTGCCTGAATTTTTTTTTTTCAGAAGCATCGCTGCACGGGACGCTACGTTGCCGTTAGCTAGCTAGTAGCTGGATTAAACACAATGGTTAAAATGCTGACAGCTAACGTTAAGCGCTGTAAAGTGTGACTGTATTTCCCTGTAGAGGATTCCAACACCGGGACGTAACGGTCTGACTGCAGCTGCCGTTGTCGGAAAAACAACACAGACGGTGCGTTCACTTGAAACTCGCCAGCCTTGTGGTGCATTCAAAGTTATTGTAAAATACCCTTTTCCCATCCAGTGGTTGTTTTTGTCATTTACCAGCAATTTACAGGTGAAATAAGTCATTGTTATAAGTTATTGTTATTACATTATTAATCAATCATTTCATTTTGACTATATGGCCTTAGCAATAAACAAGCCGTTCTTTAATGTCGCCAACTGTCGTTTTGTGCTCCTTTTTTATATTATATACATTATAAATATATTATATATATTTCGGTTCAGGTACCGTGTAGGCACCGGCACCTCACCAAACCTCATTAGCTCTTACCAGTGTATCTCCGTGTGTACTTCGTCCACAGCAATCCCACCAATCGGTCCCAAAACGTCCCAGTTAGAGAGGAAATGTCCTAAACATATTCTTAGTAAATGTTTACAATCATTCCCTAAAAGAACCAAGCAGACCTGTCTTGTTGCACGGTCCAAATATTCTTCAAGACTCGACATTTTCAGCGTGAAGCTCACTAGCTCGAAGTTTGTCGTTTCCCAGCAACACACATCGCCATCTTTGAAATGAACTGCCATCGATCCAGACTGGGCAAACTGTAATAATAATAACGTGGGTGAACTGAGTTTAGGTGCATGTAAACCAAATACTGTGACACACACACACACACACACACACACACACACACACACACACACACACACACAGAGTGAAGAACTGTACCCTTTAATAAAAGGCTGTGTTTTATTGAAATACAGCAGACATCAACAGGTTGTTTTGCTGGCCCGGGCAACAGAAACAGAGCATCGGATACTTTTCAGATCGACTTAGAAACAAATAGACGGCAATTTTTTTGTTATAAGAAGTCAAAGACCCTCACAACCTGGCGCCCAAAACTGAGGAAATGTAGCCTCATTTTGGGCCACAAGCTGATTCAAAAGAAGTGTCTTACTTCCACTTTAGGTTCTTAAAAATGCTGGTATATGAAGTAAAAAAAAATCAAACGCTACTCGAGTTCTGGAGGGAGGATTTGAAACAGTGTTGAAGCCTGTTTTTGTGCCCGGGGTTGTTCTATGTTTGATAGTAGCGATCGTAGAAGAAGCAGAACCTCAGTTATGAAGCAGGGCTGGCCTCAACTCCCCATAAAAACAAAACACATTCAGTCCGCCTGGTTCCCCCCCTTCCCCTCCCCCAAAAACAAATGTAGAAACCGTGTTCCCGCTTGCACATAGGAGTCCAGTTTGATCTATTATATTGTTGGGCTCTAACGTGAAACTCCCGCTCGTTGTGGCTTTGTAACAACGCACTGTGTAATAACTTGTGGGGAAACCAGGCGCACGCAATGGATAAACTTCAAAGTGAGCAAACAGAGAGCTTTAAATGAAACAAAAGAAGGACTCGTGCACACTAGTCAGACTATATTTCCCTCCAAAATGGAGCCACGATGTAGCGACGGAAGTTCAACCACTGAGTTTTTATTCTACTGTGAATAAAAATCTGAAAACTGTGACCAGACAGGGCTAGAAGCTTGGTGACGACCAGCTAGCCTTCGAGCTAAATGCAAAAAAAGCTACTTCCCCCTGGAATAGCTCCCTAAAACACGCTTGCTTGCGAACAGTTCTTAAGCTAGTTAGCTCGGTTGCTAACGGGACGGTAAGGTACACACAGTCTCTCTTCTGTAGAGTAGTAGAGTAGTAGAGTACCCTCCTTACAGAAAGACCGAAACAGTTTGCTTTCAGTCAACAGTGTAAATTCTCGCGTGAAAGTCACGAAAAGTTGAACTTGACGCATAGATATTGGTGGCCACGCCAATTGTTCAAACGGCTTATAATTCTGAAGCATGGATACAGTCTGAAAAATGTCCCATTGGAGTGAATGGCCATTTGTACGACAGCCCCTTATCCCAAAAACAAAACGTGCATTGTTTCGAAGGGCCGTTCCTCCGAGGTCACTCTCCCCAACAGAAGCACGTGGCTAATTATTATGCATGATTATGTAATCGGACCTTTTCTACAAGGCACGACCCGCCCAAACTCTGCCTCTGATTGGCTCACTCTTAGGGTTGGGTATCGTTTGGATTTTTACGATTCCGATTCCTAAACCGATTCTTGAAAAACAGAAAAATGACATCAAAGAAAGGCTCTTTAATAGAGTAACGTTTTAAAGTACTTAAATATATAATAAGTAAACCTAAGTCACCTAACACACAACTACAATAATTGTAGGCATTTTAAATGCACTAAAAGCTAGCTAGCTAACGGTAGCTAGCTAACGGTAGCTAGCTAGCTAGCTAACGGTAGACTAGCAGAGCAAGTGTAATACGTTTAATCACGTGCAGTAAATGGTCCGTCCATTTTATGAGCCCAGAGGGGAAAATATGGCATTTTAAAAGTAGCCTACATTCACGGTAGCTAGCTAACGGTAGACTACAGAGAAAGTCTGATATTTTTACATCCGTGTCGGTTTTGGTACCCAACCCTACTCACCCCAACCTTAACAAATCTCACTCCACATGCCTAAAACTAACCACCCCAACCAACGAAGCTACGTGCGTCTGTTTTAGTTGATAGCGGGCTGTCAAACAAATGGGTTTTCCGTCCAATCAGATATTTCTGAGCCAGAATTATGAGGCAGTCCCCCCCAAAAAAAACATACATTTTATATCAATACGTTCACAAAGGCTGTGATCTGATGCTCGTGGTGAAGTCATTTCACTGATAGCACCTATCTTTTAGGTGGTCTGAGCCTTTATTTAACAGCTACGACGCCAGGGACCATTTTGTCAGATTATGTCACAGTTATGTGGGTTTTATTTTCCGTAGATTATTATTTCATCCACCAGCCAACTGCTGACCAAGCTTCAGGGAGATGTTTGGTTTTTAATCGTAATCATTGGAAGTACTAGTGTGCTCGACTCGTTCCCCTTCAAACATTCAGACAGTAAACCCACAAAATATTTGCTTCACTCCCCAAAAAGCAAAGATACATTCAATCAGAAAAATATTCACTTACAACTTTACACTTGCAAAAATAAGTCTCTTGAAAAGCTTTCTAAGGCTGTGCTTCCCGGCAGGAGCAGAAGTTTAAAAAACTATGCAGACTTTAAGCGAAGAAACATTTAGATTCAAACAGTTGGACGGAGTTGAAATCCCTCCTCCTGTGTTGTTCAGTTTGAAACAACGCATTATTTAATCAAATGTAACAAACATTCACTTCATTATCTACTACTGTAACACCTGCATTGTGTAGTAATCTGCCGCCAAAACCTAAACGCAATATATAATACATTTCTCCGCATTTTGGAATAATATAACAACATAAGGCGGCAGTTCTTCTTTCTTTCTTTTTTACGAAAATGTAATATGGTGCATTATGTAATAACCAACCGAAATGGGACGTCTTCATTCATTTTTTTATAACATTGTTTTGTTAATTCATTTTGAAAATATATGTTTTGTTCAGTAGATTAGTATTAACTGTCTTTGGTCAATACACATCACTAAATGTGTGCTATTACATTTTGACGTTTGATTACATAATGCGTACCGCCGTATTATGTAGTACGTTAGCTGTATTATCTAGTACGTTAGCTGTATTATG
>NW_027595489.1:0-105540 GCF_031162955.1 Sander vitreus | reverse complement strand
AGTAAACAGTAAGTTTGCATGAGGTGAGTTTGTGCAAACAGTGTTTACTTATGCAGAGTTTCAAACAGTGTTTACATGGTGCAGAAAGTTTGTCAGTGCCTACTTGAGGTAGAGTTTAGGTCCCAGAAGGTGTTTATAAACAGTAGCCATGAGGCAGAGTTTATAAACACTGTTTATAAACTACCTCATGTAAACACTGTTTATAAACTACCTCATGTAAACACTGTTTATAAACACTGTTTATAAACTCTACCTCATGTAAACACTGTTTATAAACACCGTTTATAAACTCTACCTCAAGTAAACACTGTTTATAAACTCTACCTCATGTAAACACTGTTTATAAACTCTACCTCATGTAAACACTGTTTATAAACTCTACCTCATGTAAACACTGTTTATAAACTACCTCATGTAAACACCGTTTATAAACTCTGTCTCATATAAACACTGTTTATAAAAACGTTTATAAACTCTACCTCAAGTAAACACTGTTTATAAACTCTACCTCAAGTAAACACTGTTTATAAACTCTACCTCAAGTAAACACTGTTTATAAACTCTACCTCATGTAAACACTGTTTATAAACTACCTCATGTAAACACTGTTTATAAACTACCTCATGTAAACACTGTTTATAAACTCTACCTCATGTAAACACTTTTTATAAACACTGTTTATAAACTCTGTCTCATGTAAACACTGTTTATAAACTCTACCTCATGTAAACACTGTTTATAAACTCTACCTCATGTAAACACTTTATAAACTTTACCTCATGTAAACACTGTTTATAAACTCTACCTCATGTAAACACTGTTTATAAACAACTGTCTCATGTAAACACCGTTTATAAACTCTGTCTCATGTAAACACCGTTTATAAACTCTGTCTCATGTAAACACCGTTTATAAACACTGTTTATAAACTCTGTCTCATGTAAACACTGTTTATAAACTCTACCTCATGTAAACACTGTTTATAAACTCTGTCTCATGTAAACACCGTTTATAAACTCTACCTCATGTAAACACTGTTTATAAACACCGTTTATAAACTCTGTCTCATGTAAACACTGTTTATAAACTCTACCTCATGTAAACACTGTTTATAAACTCTACCTCATGTAAACACTGTTTATAAACACTGTTTATAAACTCTACCTCATGTAAACGCTGTTTATAAACCCTCCCTCATGTAAACACTGTTTATAAACCCGGTTTATAAACTATCCCTCATGTAAACACTGTTTATAAACTCTACCTCATGTAAACACTGTTTATAAACACTTTATAAACTCTACCTCATGTAAACACTGTTTATAAACTCTACCTCATGTAAACACTGTTTATAAAGTTGCGGGATAGCTACCGGTGAGAAATAGATGCGGGATGGGATTACTTTGGCCTCTTCTACAGTCTGTTCTACAGCGCTTCACGGTGCTTCCGCGGCCAGTGCGTTTCTGCTCCGTGACCTAGTTTGTTTATATACAAACATAACATTATGTCTTATTACCAGTGTTAGACAGAGTAGAGAGTGAAGCGTCACCTGTGTAGTAGAGGTAGCGGGCCCACTCGTTGTTGTTGGCAAGTTCAGGAAACACTGACTTGGACACCAGCTTCTCGGCCTGGTCGTACAGGTTGAAGTGGAGGTAGTTCCTCAGCAGCAGGTTCAGCAGGACGGCCTGACCGTCGGCATCATGGCGCAGAGTCGCCGTACGCAGACGGGTGTGAAGGAAACTGAAGATCAACACGGACAGGGAGAGAGGGGGAGAGAGAGGGAGAGAGAGGGGGACAGAGAGAGGGAGAGAGGGACAGAGACAGAGAGAGGGAGAGGAAGAGAGGGACAGAGAGAGAGAGAGAGACAGAGAGAGTGAGAGAGAGAGAGGGATAAAGACAGAGAGGGAAAGAGGGACAGAGACAGAGGGACAGAGAGACAGAGGGACAGAGAGAGAGATAGAGGGACAGCGAGAGAAAGGGAGAGAGGGAGAGAGGGACAGAGGGGGAGAGAGGGACAGAGACAGAGAGGGAGAGAGGGACAGA
This sequence comes from Sander vitreus, assembly GCF_031162955.1. NCBI lineage: Eukaryota > Metazoa > Chordata > Actinopteri > Perciformes > Percidae > Sander > Sander vitreus. The sequence continues at coordinate 103,497 of NW_027595489.1, read as the reverse complement.
GACAGAGAAAGTGGGAGGGAGACAGAGGCCTCACGTTATGCAATACAAACAAAAGATATACAACATGGATGAAAGCAAAAAGAAGAGAACTAAGACTGCTACTTTAAATTATATTATTTTTAGAGCCAGAGAGCAGCCAGAGGGGAAAACTATTGTCAGTGTGTGTGTCTGTCTGTGTGTGCGTATGTGTCTCTGTCTGTCTGTGTCTCTGCGTGTGTCTGTCTGTGCATGCGTGCGTATGTGTCTCTGCGTCCGTCCGTGTGTGTGTGTGTGCGTCTGTCTCTGTGTGTTTGTGTGTGTGTGTCTGTACCTGCGCATGGAGTCAAACTGGTGGAGGAACTCGTACACTCTGGCGTGGTAATAGTAACACTTGGCAGCCACCAGATCCAGAGCTCTGCGGTTCTTTGAGCCGATCTTCTGCAGCAGGTCGTCTGACACTTTCTGAGCCTGAAACACAATATCTTCATCATCATCTTCATCACTGGAGTTATTCGGTGAGTATTCGAGTCTACTCACTGCTCTGAGCCCACGTAATTAAGCCTAGACAACACTACTTCAAAGTGTAGTTTACTGAGATAAAACGTCTATTTGCTAACATTAGCTGTGACTAACGTTGCACCAGAGACCGTTTTAGAAAGAGCATCTTTGGTCCCACTCTCCGCTAGCAGACCAAACCGGAAATCAGTTCTTATTAACGGCTCTAAACACTGAAAGTTACGCTGTGCTGACATCTTTTTATCTGTTATGACTGAGTGTTAACTAGATGTTAAAAGCAGGTGGCATTCCTTCTCTCTGTATTTGGTCAGACAGACAGAGAGACAGACAGACCTCCGTGTATCTCTTGTTGTTGGTCAGGTGAACCACCAACAGCAGCTGCAGGTAAGCCTCGACCTCTGGCAGCAGAGGAGCAGCCGCTGATTTACCCATCCTGGGACGGAACTGGACGTCTCCTTCTGCCATCTCCATCGGCTGACAGACAGAGAGACAGAGAGCGAGACAGGTAGAGCGAGAGAGAGAGAGAGACAGGGAGAGAGAGAGAGAGGGAGAGAGAGACGGGGAGAGAGAGAGAGGGAGAGAAGGAGAGAGGGACAGGGAGAGAGAGAGAGGTAGAGAGAGAGAGAGAGAGACAGACAGGGACAGGGAGAGAGAGACAGGGAGAGAGAGAGAGAAAGACAGAGAGAGGGAGATGGAGAGAGAGAGGTAGAGAGAGAGAGAGACGGGGAGAGAGAGACAGGGAGAGAGAGACGGGGAGAGAGAGACAGGGAGAGAGAGAGGTAGAGAGAGAGCGAGAGACAGAGAGAGCGAGAGACAGAGAGAGAGCGAGAGACAGAGAGAGAGCAGAGACAGAGAGCCAGAGAGAGAGAGAGAGACAGAGAGAGAGCGAGCGAGTGAGACAGAGAGAGCGAGAGAGAGAGCGAGAGAGACAGAGAGAGCGAGAGAGAGCGAGAGAGAGAGCAAGAGAGACAGAGAGAGAGACAGAGAGAGAGAGACAGAGAGAGAGAGACAGAGAGAGAGAGACAGAGAGAGAGCGCGACAGAGAGAGACAGAGCGAGAGAGCGAGAGAGACAGAGCGAGAGAGACAGAGGGACAGAGGGACAGAGAGAAATTATAGCGATCATGTGAATAATTACAAAGTTACATAAACTCAAAGTTATTGAGAAACATAATAACCAAAAATACATTTTTGGTTTTGGAGCCAAAACATGAATCAGAAAACGTGCAAAGATGTTCTTCATATAATAATAACAATAATAATAATAATAACAATATAATAAAATAAAAGGACACAGTGGAGGTTAAAGTGGAGGTTAAAGTGGAGGACACAGTAGAGGTTAAAGTGGAGGTTAAAGTGGAGGTTAAAGTGGAGGTTAAAGTGGAGGTTAAAGTGGAGGTTAAAGTGGAGGTTAAAGTGGAGGTTAAAGTGGAGGACACAGTAGAGGTTAAAGTGGAGGTTAAAGTGGAGGTTAAAGTGGAGGACACAGTGGCACTACTTCCAATAGGACACATATTAAGCTGAAACCTGCATCCTCCACAACTGCATATGTTTGGCTATAAACCGCCCCATGCTTTAGTTCTGAATCTGCTGCAGAGGCTGTTTAATCAAAGGAGGTAGGGCGACACTATGAATAAAGTTTAATTATTATTAATATGACAATAATCAACAGTTATTGGACCGTAAAGTGGCAGCGTGTGTGTCACCTCCTCCAGGAAACTGAGCAGGAAGTCTCTGGTGTTGGTGTTGTTGGTGAAGAACCCGTTGACGGCTTTGTGCAGGACGTTGGTGTTGAGTCGACGGCTGGTGGACGGCAGAGCTCGGAGGGCTCGCAGCACGAAGCGAGGCTCCTTCCCCGACACAGCCTTCTCTATCTGCTTCACATGCTCCCTGATATCTGAGGAGATACAGCAGAGAGAGGAGCATTTTTAGGGAAAAAGACAAAATATTTTTCTATTATATTGTCATTGACACCATATGCAGACACAACATGTAGGTCAGTGGCAGCGGTGGAAACAAACAGCTTTTAGAAGAAAGTTTGGATGTTTTCAGAAAAAAAAAAAAAAGGTTTTTTAATTTTTTTTAGATTCTTTTTTTCGAAGAAAGTTGAAATCTTTCAAGAAAATATTTGGAAGATTTTTAAGAAAACGTTTAGAAATGAGGACAGAATATCACACAGATCTTTTATAATTTTACACATTTTGAATTCATGCCACGAAACACAGAATCTGTTTTCTGATTGGTTGATTATCAGGATGATCTGATGACGTCATCAGAGGGGGTTCAGATTAACACATAATGTTGGTAGAACTTGGTAGAATGTAACTAATTACATTTACTCCAGTACTGTACTTAAGTCCAAACGTTGAGGTACTTGTACTTTGAGTCTTTTCTTTTCATGCCACTTTCTACTTCTACTCCGCTACATTTCAGAGAGAAATATTGAACTTTTTACTCCACTACATTCATCTGTTCCAGCTTTAGTTACTAGTTACTTTAGTTACTCCACTACATTCATCTGTTACAGCTTTAGTTACTAGTTACTTTAGTTACTCCACTACATTCATCTGTTCCAGCTTTAGTTACTAGTTACTTTAGTTACTCCACTACATTCATCTGTTCCAGCTTTAGTTACTAGTTACTTTAGTTACTCCGCTACATTCATCTGTTACAGCTTTAGTTACTAGTTACTTTAGTTACTCCGCTACATTCATCTGTTCCAGCTTTAGTTACTAGTTACTTTAGTTACTAGTTACTTTAGTTACTCCACTACATTCATCTGTTCCAGCTTTAGTTACTAGTTACATGTAGTTTATGAATCTGATGTTTGATTCTAAAGTAAACTAGATAACAATATAACGACTACAAGTCAGCTGAGATGATCAGACCATTAAACACACACAACTGTCTGTGTGTGTGTGTGTGTGTGTGTGTATGTGTGTGTCTCTGTGTATATGTGTCTGTGTCTTTATCTGTGTCTGTGTGCGTGTGTCTGTGTGTATGTATCTGTGTGTGTGTGTGTGTGTGTGTGTGTGTGTGTGTGTTGATCTGTGTGTGTGTGTGTGTGTGTGTGTGTGTGTGTGTGTATGTATCTGTGTGTGTGTGTGTGTGTGTGTCTGTGTATGTGTATCTGTGTGTGTGTGTGTGTGTATGTATCTGTGTGTGTGTGTGTGTGTGTGTATGTGTGTGTGTCTGTGTCTGTGTGTGTCTGTGTGTATGTATCTGTGTGTGTGTGTGTGTGTGTGTGTCTCTGTGTATGTGTCTGTGTCTTGATCTGTGTCTGTGTGCGTGTGTCTGTGTGTATGTATCTGTGTGTGTGTGTGTGTGTGTGTCTGTGTATGTGTCTTGATCTGTGTGCGTGTGTCTGTGTGTATGTATCTGTGTGTGTGTATGTGTGTGTCTCTGTGTATGTGTGTTTATGTCTTTATCTGTGTCTGTGTGCGTGTGTCTGTGTGTATGTATCTGTGTGTGTGTGTGTGTGTGTCTCTGTGTCTGTGTCTTTATCTGTGTCTGTGTGCGTGTGTCTGTGTGTATGTATCTGTGTGTGTGTGTGTGTGTGTCTCTGTGTATGTGTCTGTGTGCGTGTGTCTGTGTGTATGTGTCTGTGTGCGTGTGTCTGTGTGTATGTATCTGTGTGTGTGTGTATCCTTCACACTTTCTAAAATGTTTTAATACTTTAACTACATTCTCCTGATGATACTTTAACTGAAGTAACATTTTCACTGCACGACTTTTACTGTAACTGAGTGTTTATACAGTGTAGTATTAGTACTTTTACTGCAGTAAAGTATCTGAATACTTCTGTGTTTACTAGAAATGAACGGTTCCTTCACTGTTAGCTTCACCGCTAGCCGGCTATGCTAACATGCTAAGAGCAGCTGATTGATCATTTATTTATTTTATTATCTTCGGTGAACTGGACCCACAGTAAACCGGCTCCGGGGTTTAACCTTGTAACGGTAGTGTATAATGTTGTAATGTCGGTATTACCGTCCAGGGTGAGGCTGTCCAGCTCTTTGGGTTGTTTAGCCGCGTTAGCTGCGTCTTCCTCCGGCGTCATCTCCACGTCCTGCGGCTCCGGAGCTTTCTGCTTCTCCGCTTTAGAGTCTTTACCTGCCGCTTTGTCCCCGCGCCGCTTGGCCGCTGTCTCCTTCATGGTGTCCGGGAGAGAGAGAAATACTAACCTTAACTCGCCTAGATATCTATTTTATGTACAATATCTGCGTTGTCACCTCGCTCTGCTGTTACAATGACTGGCAACTATTTTGAAGCGCAAAGGATTGTGGGATACTTCAGAAAGCGGATGGCGGAAACAGCAGACATAATAGTCGATATCAGATAGATCGATTCAGGTCTTTTCTTGAACTCTAAACGTATTTATACTAACTCTACGTAGCACAAACTAAAAATTAAATTACAGAAAAAAACATAAATACATGAAGACATTGTACATAACCAATGTGGGCAGATATTAACAACACAAACACGTACACATACAAACAGACACACACACACACACACACACACTCACAGACCAGAGGCGATTTCTTTAAGACTGCAAGGGAGGCTCGGCTTCCCCTAAATGTAAAAAAAATGAATGGTCAAACATGTACTATATTGTGTTAACATTTTATTGACTAAAAATGCATTAGAACAGCTACATATACAGTAGCAGGACGACCAACTCCATTTCCTTCTCTTTTTTTATTTGTTTTATTAATATTTTTGACAGACAGTACAACATATGTCGCCATCACAAATTACAAGACTTATACATCATCCACTGTCCCGTTTTAAGAATACAGAAAGATGAAAAGAAAAAAGAAAAAACAACAACATCATGTGCCTTACATTACATAACATTATTCTACCAGTCAAACACTATATTGGATTGGATCAGAACCGGTGCCTTATATTCAGACAGACAACCCCTCTATTGCCATCAGGAAGGAGCCCCAGACTTGATTAAAGATATCCTCTCTCCCCATTACTCTGGAAGTGACTCGCTCATACGTAGCCATTCTTGTCATTTGTTCAGTCCATTCCCTAAAGCAGCACAGAGTAGATGACCTCCAGTGCCGCAGAATTATTCTACATCCTGTTGTAGTAGCCAGACGTATCCATAGTCTTTGTCTTCCGGTCAGAGTGTTATTGTCTGGCAGCAGACCCAGAATACACAGAGCTGGGGTCTTGGTGAGTTGTAATCTCAATAGATCATTCAAGAGGGTAACAACTCTATCCCTGTGCATTTTGTTTCACAAGAATACAGCGTGTGTATCAGAGTACCCACTTCCTTCTCACACCTCCAACACGTGTTACTGTCCTTAAGTTTTAGTTTGGCCATTTTACTGGGGGTCCAGTGGTTTCTGTTAAGTAATTTGTACTGAATAAGCTGAGATTGTGCTTCACGAGAACAGTTATGCCAGGACGCAACCAACTTCATCCATCTATCAGCTGAGATCTGTTCGCCCACATCTTTCTCCCAGCACAGTCTCAACCCTTCCATGTGGGGTGGTCGAGCCTCCCTGAAAATCTCATAACATTTAGAGGCTCCACATTTTTTATATCTAGTTACCTGGACTACTACAGGGCCGACACGGTGGATTCTGTCTATCTCATACCAGGCATCAGCTTCAATGTCCAGCGCCTCCTTCAACACAGTTTTAAAGCAACCTTCCAAATCCCAGCCCTCCATTCCCTCTCTAATACCAGAGAATACCTCTCTAATATCTGATATTCTGGTGTCGGGAAAATCCCTCCAATGCCGTCACTTTTTCCTGCAGCTGCTGGTTCTGTTTCACCAAGTTTTTCATGATTGGGTTAGCCTTAGCTTCTTCGTCCTCTAACCGGTAGATTCTCTCTTCAGCCTCCGTGATCCTACCGCTGAGGTTGTTAACAGTTTCGTTCAAAGACTTGACTCCGTTTTTCACCTCGTTCATATCTTTAGCCAGGATCTCTAGGATAGATCGGATGCTGGTCAACTCAGCCGCCTCGCTCTCTTTAGGAGAACTCTTCAACGTAACAGGTGTCTCCGCCATTGTAGGCCGCGGCGTTACCTTGGGGTCCGGTGCTGGCTTTCCTCTGGAATTAAGAGGCTGATTGTGAGTAAAGTAGTGACTTTTCTGACTCATGCCACCTCCAAAGAATGTCCGAAAACCAAGTGCAATCCGAGCAAAAACTTAAATTTAAGTTTTTAGGGGGATTTGGGGGAAAGGCGAGTTCTGTTTCTCCCTAAGCGGCCATCTTGGGCGGGCGTACCACGTGACTCCGTTCCCCAGGAACAGGGAGGATCGAGCCAGCTCCCTAACATCCTTGTCGTCACTGTTGAGCATGTTCAGAAGATGGGAAATCTGCATGCTGGTGTAGATTCACTCTATGTTTGATATTCCCAGTCCCCCTTCCCACTGGGGGTGAAAGATAATGTCACAGGTGCTGTGTGTGTTGAGTCCAAACCATTTTCGCACTAAGCTCACTGTTTTGTTATTTATTTCACTTTCTACTGGATGTGAGTGTTGGAGAACAGATGCACTTTTGACAGTTCTACCTGTCTGATAGCCTCCAGCTTCATAGTCAGAGGCAGTGGGCATCTGTCAGTCAGGTCCAACCTGGACGTAAACTCAGACGAGATGGTGTTTACTTGCTCCTTCCATTCTCCTGCAATGTTGATTTTGTGTCCAAGGTAGCTGTATGTCTCATACACACACACACACACACACATTTTAACCATTTATGTCCACATGTCGGAGCTGGTTAATGTGGCCCGGGAAAGGGAAGTTTGGGGTCCCCTGCTGGAGCTGCTACCCCCGCGACCCGACCCCGGATAAGCGGATGAAGATGGATGGATGGATGGATGAAGAAAAATGATACAGGGACAGAAATACACACACACACACACACACACACACACACACACACAGTTATGGCTGTGGCTATGACCCAGAACACAGAGTATCACGACACGGACACAGAGAAAAAGGTTTAAGTGTCTTTTAATGAACAACCAAAAAAAAAACAAAGCAGGCAAGAACAGTGAAGCTGTGCTGGTGGAGGAGACAGGATAGCAGCAGGCGAAGCAGAGTGTAGTGTGTCCAAAACGCTCACAGGGATCTGAGCTGGAGGGTGGCACGGCAGAAAGGCGAGGAGCTGGTAGAACAGCAGCCAACGGCAAACAGGTCTAGTAGTGACTTACTTTCAGCCGCTCCGGCAAAACAGACACAGACAGGGAAAAGGGGAGAGAGACACAGACACAAACACACCCAGGACGGAAGCACACAGCTGCCCCATAACATACCCCCCCCCTCTGAATAATGTGTGTATGAAGACCCGTCAGCCTCCGTGGTTTTAGACTTGTGTAAGGCATAACAAAGAAATTGTTTGGTTCTGGTTGGTTGTCAGTTGAGGTCATGGGTCGATAAGTTTATTTTTATTTTTTTCCCAGTGGCAGCAAGGGATAGGTAGGATTTTCTTTTTCCTTTACAGTAGCGATGCATACTCTATTTTTTCATAACATAGCCTACCTGTACCACATGTATAGTTGTCGCTTAGTAAATTGAAAACATGGTGAGGTTTTTACAGGGCTTGATTTGGCCTCAATCATTCCCCCTCCCCCCCCACTCTCACTGTCAAAGAGCCTGAAGTGAAAAGTTGTAGAAAACAACAGCTTTAATGATGAATGGACTGATGAGCAGGCTAGCATTCGTCCTGTATGCCTCATTTGAAATAAGACAATGCTGTTGCTAAATAATACAACCGGCAACATCATCAAGAATGAAGAACGTGGCATCATTCACGTGCATATTAAGTAGCCACATGTATCTGTTTTGGTCTTATAGATTACCTCTCCAACGGTGAGGATGTTTCGTTTAGACAGCAGTTAAGTTTACAAGTTTGTCCAAAGTTCAAGATTGGTTGCACACTAATATAACAGTTAGACTACAAACTGACATCTTTCACTGTAGCTTGTTTGTAAAAAGGTGCTATTTGCAGAGTAGAGCTGTGTTTGCACAGCGCGGTGGACAAGAGTGGACAGAACAGACTGAAATATCAGTTTCTACATGTTTATAGCCTGTAGAACAGGTAGGTGGGTATTGAGAAGTATTGACTCTTTAATCATGGAGGTTTTATTGTAGGCTACTTACAGTAACGAGTGTAGCGTTAGTTCATCTGCGCCAGCGGAAAATAATCCTACACTTTTTATTTGTGTATTCATTTAATTTGCATCATTTCTTTCCCAAGCTCATAAAATAAATTTGCAGGGTCGGTCGGAAACCAGAACCAAACTATTATTTTTGTTTGGCCTAAAGGACGTTGATTACTGGATAGAGAGCTGATGCTGCAATGTTTCCTGATGATGAGATAAAGAAGTCATGTTTGATAAGAAACACAGGTACACACAATGACACACACACACACACACACACACACACACACACACACACACACACACACACACACATACATTTAACAAAATGTAAAATTGAAATACAAGGTGTTTTCTCCTTTTCATTGTCTAAAGTGCATGAGAGGAATTTAAAACATGCTTTAATTTTCTATTTCATAACAAAAAATAAAATCACTAGAAAACAGTTTTATAGTCATATTCTGAGACCGGATGTTGGGTTTCCAAGATAGCACCGGTGTAGCTTTAACTCAGGCTGCAGTTGCGGGAAACTAACTTCCTGAGTGGCTGAATATCCATTTTTTGCACCTCTTTACATAAATATAGCTATGAAATACATAAATGAGGCAATAAATATAAACATATGCATTAGTCATTATAGTATGATAGCCTAAATACATATGGTTTACTTTTAAAAATTTCAGGGGACTTTTATTTTATATGTACACATTTATTTCGGTCTCTATTTATTTGCACATTATATTCAAAGGAAGTTTGGTTATCTCACAGACTCAGACTAAAAGCAACTAGCAAGCCTGCCTGACATCAGTGCATCACAGCATATCACCATCTGCAAAAAGGAAATATGAATAAAACACGAGCGCGGCAGATTCATCTGATTCTCAACTTAGCTAGAGCGGGTAACGCCAGCTCTGCAGACGGACCAGAGTCAGTCAGCACCGGGGACCCGGGACACAACCTGGTAACAACATTAGAACATTAGACCCAGCACCGGAGGTCTCATCCCCATGTTCTGATCCAGAACCACCGGTGACTCTCTGCCAGATCAGCAAGCTTAACGGCAGCAACAGAAAGTTTGCTGGGATCAGAAGACCTTGGCTCGACTCTCTTCAGGCGAAGTTGTCTCCGGCGGGTAGAGACAGAGAGTCAGAGGGAGGCAGAGAGAGAGGGGAATAAAGAAATGTGACATTATGAAATAAAAGTATAAGTAAAGTAAAGAAAGCAACACTGGTACATCAATGCTGTTGCCTTGGAAATGACATCAGGTCTCAGAATATACCAAACAGGCCTTTTTCATTTTCTAGTGATTTTATTTTTTGTTTTATGAAATAGAAAATGAAAATATAAGCATATTTTACATTTCTTTTACTACCTTTTGACCATGAATAGGAAAAAACACCTATTTCAATTTCAAATGTATTGTAAAACAAAAATCAAACCACTCGTTAGTAGTTTTTTAATACCCGTTTATAGGAACTTCTAATGAGCAAAAGATAAACTGATGGTGACAGGCTCGCCATATCTCAACACAGTAGTAAACTCCATGGATCACTCCACCATCAATTCCAAGTATTCCTATTGGCTTGAAATTTAACATTTGCATTTGCATGAACTCTTGCACCATCTTGAAATATGTTAGCCGTTAAGGGACATCCAGGACATACTGCTCCACCTTTCACGTTTTCTCCGTCACATCATAAACTCACAGGTGCTGCTAATGCTGCTAATGGGTATCGTAGCTTTCTGGCCCCGGCAAGTTTGAAGAAGGAAACATGGAGGACCACAATCCAAAACTGCAGGAAAAGAAGCATATTTAAAAGAGCAAGAAACCGGCTTTTTGAAGCGTGAAGGCTACCGTAGCTGTAATAGTAGCTTTGAACTGCGTGGTGCCAGAGAGTTGATTGCGATATATCATCTCAACGCTAGATGGGAGAAATTCCCACACACTGGACTTTTAAGAAACCCCTTTTCTATCATTCAGTAAACTGACTACAATATGTTATGGATATTTCAGATTATATGCAATCCAACAACAACAACAGTCCAAAACAACTGATTAAACCCAATTAATAAAGACAATAACTACAGGAATTGTGTTTAAAACGAGTGATATGGATGAGTTCAGCAGATTGTTTCCTGTGAATAACCCTAACCCTTACACCCCCTTAAAGTTAAGAAGGCTTCACGACCCCCCGCAAAGCTTCGGGGACCCCCAGGTGGGAGGCCTGTTTCAGAAAGCAGGTTTAGTGAAAACTCTGAGTTAGTTAACCCTGAGATGAGGGAAGCAGAAAGGGAGGTTAATCAAACCTGAGAGAGAGAGGGAACTCCAGCCCGTTAGAGAAAGAGAGGGAACTTAACCTCAGAGTCAGTTACTATGGTAACTTCACCTCAGAGTCAGTTACTATGGTAACTTCACCTCAGAGTCAGTTACTATGGTAACTTAACCTGTGAACCTAACCTGGTCGGGAGCAGGTTCTGTCAGTCTCCTCCCTCTGACACAGCACTCTCTCATTTCCTCATTCATTCATTCAGTCTGTATCAGACATATTTTAGCGCAGTTTTGTCATCTGCATGAATAAAAAAATGTTTTGGTTTATTAAACATGTTAGGCAGACTACAAAACGTTTTTTTCTCGAACATGGCATGTCCTATTTTCGACGATCCCGTTGATGAAGAAGCTGTATTACTTCACAAGGAGATAGGTCGGAAGATGATATTGAGGACCCAACTATATTTCATTTCCAGATAACTACCTTTTTGAGAGGTATCGTTTTTCTCCACAGTCGATCAGCTATGTAGATACCTTATCCGTCCTCATATCACTAACATTACCCATCGTGACATGCTTTTACATCCCAGCACATTCTTGTGTCGCATTATGTTTTTTTGCAAACTGCAGTTTTCTTTACAACATTGGTGATGCGGAGCATATTAGTAAAGCCATGTAGCCAGGACATGTATGCAGAGCTGTCAGAAGGGTTATGGCTGAGACAGAACGGACCCAAAAGCAAGGCTCAGAGACAGAAAAGGTTTATTCAGATTAGGTAAGGAAGCGAGAGGAGGAAGTAAGAGGACGCAAACTCCAGGGACCGGGGCGAAGGCACGGGGGCTGTGGCCAGGGAAGGAGAGGGAGATCTGGAAGAACAGGGAGGCCGAGGGCGAAGATGCCGGGGAGGAGGTACGGGAACCCAAAGAGTAGACGAGTCGAAGAGAGGGAGGGTGGAAGCAAGAGCGGAGAGGGAATTGAGCGGGGAGTCGAGAGGAGGGGACCATGAGGTGAGGCCAGCTGAGTGGAGACACAGAAGCGTGGTGAAGACGATGACTGGGGAAACAAAGAGAAAAAGAGATGTAGACAAAAGACAAACAAAGGTAAATGCACAGATTCTCAGAGGAACTTGAAGCGTGCATGACTAGGGTGGCTGAGACAACGATCAAGTGAGGATGGTGAGTAGATCCGGGGTTTTAATACTGGTCTTGATTGGAGCTGATGAGCTGAGGTGTGTACGGCAGGAGAGGTGATGATGTAATGACGAGCAGGTGTGGGAAGTCAACTGGCCGGTGCAGGCAGGGGGCAACGGAAAACAAGGTAGAAACAGAGAGGCAGGGCAAACAGAGAAAAAAATCTAAACAGAAAACTCACAGACAGCCAGACCAAACCATTACAAGATGAGTGTCACTTGCTCTGAAACGTTTTTTTTTTTTAATTTGTAGTGTTCCCTGGACACAAACCAGTAAGAGTCATTTTCGCCCACAGGATTGCACCTAAATGAAATGATAGGTGTATCCTACTACCATTCCAGTTTTCACCAGTAATATTATAGGTTACCTGTGATTAAATGTGAAATTAATACAATGTCAATGCTTTACTCTAGCAGCAATTTTCTCCCACACCAATTCTTGCTATTTTGCAGCAGCTTTTTTAATGAAATATATGTTCAAACTCGCTGTATATGCGCATGAGTAGTTCTAGTTCCAGAGGGGTAAAGTATGCCGACCGATTTATTTGTGGATGTTGCCATGGTGAATCGTAGTATCATGGCTCCATTCATGCTGCTTTTTTATAGTGGTGGTGCATGCGCTTCACTCTGAGTTAAGACCAAGAGACTGGATCACATCACTCTAGTTCTGAAGTCTCTACACTGGCTTCCAGTTCCTCAAAGAATTGATTTCAAAATACTTTTGCTGGTTTATAAATCACTAAACGGTTTAGGGCCAAAATGCATTTCTGATCTGCTACTACACTATGACCCACCCAGACCTCTCAGGTGGTCTGGGACAGGTCTGCTTGTTGTCCCCAGAGTCAGAACTAAACAGGGGGAAGCAGCATTCTTTTTGATGTTGCCTTTCTTTAAATAATTGTTAATTTCTTATACTGAAGTTGCATTGTTAAAACTGTAGACAATCTATATAAGCATATAAAGAGAAATTAAAAAGTAAGACCGGTGGGACCGGCCCGTTCTGGGAACAGCAAGGATTGTGGGTGGATTACGTGTATAGAGCAACGGCTTATACATTGTCCCATAGTCAATTTTATCTGCTTTTATATTTGTAGTCGTTTTTAACTGCTCTTTAATGTTTAATTTCTTATACTGCACTGTAACTTTTATTCTCGTATTTTATATGGGTCTGATGGATCTGAGGAATCCGATGGAGCAGATGGAGCCGATGGGTCCGATGGATCTGAGGGATCAGATGGACAGTCATCACATCACACATCAAAAGTCCAATAGCTCTGATTAAACACAAACTATAGTTACTAGGGGTTGACCAGCCACTGATCATGTGGTTTTGTAGCCCAAGTGAAGGATATTAAATACCTTGGGGTCTTGTTCGTGAGTGAGGGGACAATGGAGCGGGAGATTGGTCGGAGAATCGGCACAGCAGGTGCGGTATTACATTCAATTTATCGCACCGTTGTGACGAAAAGAGAGCTGAGCCAGAAGGCAAAGCTCTCAATCTACCGGTCAGTTTTTGTTCCTACCCTCACCTATGGTCATGAAGGCTGGGTCATGACCGAAAGAACAAGATCCAGGGTACAAGCGGCCGAAATGGGTTTCCTCAGGAGGGTAGCTGGCGTCTCCCTTAGAGATAGGGTGAGAAGCTCAGTTATCCGTGAGGAGCTCGGAGTAGAGCCGCTGCTCCTTGGCGTCGAAAGGAGCCAGTTGAGGTGGTTCGGGCATCTGGTAAGGATGCCCCCTGGGCCCCTCCCTAGGGAGGTGTTCCAGGCACGTCCAGCTGGGAGGAGGCCTCGGGGGAGACCCAGGACTAGGTGGAGGGATTACATCTCCAACCTGGCCTGGGAACGCCTCGGGATCCCCCAGTCGGAGCTGGTTAATGTGGCCCGGGAAAGGGAAGTTTGGGGTCCCCTGCTGGAGCTGCTACCCCCGCGACCCGATACCGGATAAGCGGACGAAGATGGATGGATGGTATTAAGTGTCGCGAAAAGCTGCGAGAGACACTTTGTGTTAGTTGAAAGAAAATATCAGCAGGAAACTGCACTTCAAAATGTAACTGTTGTTCTTTTTTAGTGCTGTTTTTAATATTCAATTCAATGTTCAATTTGTTCAATAATAGAAAGTTGGAAATTATTTCCTTTCATTTATTTTAAACTCAACAAGCAGTTTGTTGTATTTTATCCTGAAAGCAGCAGAACTGAGAACACTTTAATATCTGTTTATTTATCACAAGTTAAATTATTATCACAATATTTAACGTTATTGCAGCATAAAAATCTGTTTAGAAATGGTCATGAAATCTTGAAGGGGTAGGGGCTGGAATCTCTTTATCTAAATAAATCAGGATTAATTGAATATTTAACCTTGATTATGGATTAATGAACGATTATTTTTTATTCACTGGCAAGCTTTGTACTATAAATATATTCAAATATTTAAGATGAATAAGGTCAACATGGGTACATTACTGTCATGAATGATGTGACTGATGATGTCACTGATGGGCTTACCTAAGCAGGTGAGTGTCAGGATCGAGGAAGAGTAATTTGATGTTGCACACTCCCTAAGAGCAGATCCAGACTCAACACAGTCGGGGGTGATCTTCCACATAGTCTGTGGACTCTTTTCTCTCTCCTACAGAAACAGCAGAGCCACAGTCTAACTCTCTGCAGCAGCAGCTGCTGTATTCAGGGTCCAGCCAGGTATATAGTACTCACAGACTGCAGCAAAAAAAAGTATCGCCATGGCAATATCAACTGGCACAATAATCACATCACAAAAGGCTGCAACATAATGGAAAAGACACTCAGAGATGTTTTGTCTTAGTTGAAAGAAAATATCAGCAGAAAACTGTACTTTAAATATAACTGTCATTATTTTTTTAATGCTGCCTTTTAAATTCAAATCAATGTACAAATTTGTTCGAGAAAAGAAAGTTAGAAATTATTTCCTTTCATTAGTTTTAATCTCAACAAGCAGTTTGTTGTATTTTACCAGAATACTGAAAGCAGCAGAACTGAGAATACTTTAACATCTATTTATTTATCACAAGTTAAATCATTACCAAGATATTCTAAAACCCTACAACAGGTTGCATATTTTACATATTTTCAATCTTTCTTATTTTTCTCAGAAGATGTGTGAGCCTGATTAAAAATCTGTTTAGAAAATGATCCTAAAATCTAAAAGGGGTAAGGGCTGGACTATATGACCTAACATCTAAAAGGGGTAGGGGCTGGACTAGGTCTGGACTATATGACCTAACATCTAAAAGGGGTAAGGGCTGGACCATATGACCTAACATCTAAAAGGGGTAGGGGCTGGACAAGGTCTGGACCATATGACCTAACATCTAAAAAGGGTAGGGGCTGGACAAGGTCTGGACTATATGACCTAACATCTAAAAGGGGTAGGGGCTGGACTAGGTCTGGACCATATGACCTAACATCTAAAAGGGGTAGGGGCTGGACAAGGTCTGGACCATATGACCTAACATCTAAAAAGGGTAGGGGCTGGACTATATGACCTAACATCTAAAAGGGTAGGGGCTGGACAAGGTCTGGACTATATGACCTAACATCTAAAAGGGGTAGGGGCTGGACTAGGTCTGGACTATATGACCTAACATCTAAAAGGGGTAGGGGCTGGACTATATGACCTAAAATCTAAATCACCATTAGTTGAACATTTTACCTTGATTACGTTTAAACGTACAATATGTAAATTTCTAAGGCTAGGCATCTCTCAATCAAAACAATGGATGGTAATCACAGACGTTGTGAAGGAGCGTGGAAGTATGGGAGTTGCAGTTTTTATTGTTAAACACCATCACGGATTAGAATCAACTGTTCACGGACGAGTTTACCCATTCAAGTTTCAGTCACGCAGCGTTAATAACGTCTATTCATGTCATTCTAATGAAATAGCTGCAGTTTCCCCAACATATTTAAGTTTTTCTTGATTTGAATCTTAGGGGCAGCGAGGACATCCCATGGCTGATGTTGTGCAGCAGCAGAAGATCTCCCAGCTGCCCGGAATTATTTCCCCTTCACTTTTTGTAATTTTAACTAGTCGTTTGTTTGCCTGAACCCCCTTTTGTCGGGCTAATTTAACTAACTGTAAAGACACCTAATTGCGAAGGGGGGAGAACTTCGGGAGGGAGGAGATTTTCAGCACAAACACCGGTAATGCTAACGGAGACTTAACATTACAAATGGCCGCTGTCCTGACTCTCCTGCCTGGGGCAGACCCCATATGATCTGTTTCCCGATGGTTCATTAAACTGCCGTTAGAGTCCTTATAGTCTATGTCCCTGACGTTCCACTTCTGGGATTGCTCCCGTGCTGCAGGAAATTCCCCTGGATGTGTGTATTTTCCATGTCCTTCCGCTTTTCTTGTGTTAGAATTTTTAATTTGTTGGATTAAAGCAACAGTAAGTAACATTTCCTGCTTCGGTCCCCCTACGGAAGCGGAATTGTCCATTACATTACATTATCAAGTTCATTCGAACTACAGATCCGCTACCCGAGCTGGAAAACTTGCATAATGTAATGTAATGGATAATTCAGCTTTCAACCTGTAGGCGTACTGAAGCGGGATAGGTTACCTAGTGTTGCTTTAATAAGGGCTACTTTTGACTGCTCCTCAGATCTCTGTATGGTAAATTGAGACAGCTAGCTAGAATAGCTGTCCAATTTGAGTTTTCTGTCGCATGACTATTTTGTAGCGGCTTTGTGCCGAGCTTAGCGCCGCCCATGCCATTTAACCAGAGCACATTTTCTTCCCATCCCTGAATGCTATGTGGAGTAGCCAAACCTTCCTTCAGCACCCTTTGGAGGAGGGTCTGGCCAAGCGAGACTAGTGTCCTTAGCACCCAGCACTGGAGTTAAGTGCTGGCCGGGCTTGGATTGCTGTAATGATAGTGGCTGTCTGCTAGCTGGCTGGGGGCTGACTGTGGATGTGACCAAGGCGCTGTTGTCAGCTCACATCCCAACTAAAATCACTGCGGGAGTGCTAGCTTTTTAAATTAGCATTAGATTAGTCGTCTATCTATTCAGCTGACTTATTTGTGCGTGAGCGCAGTGCTGTTAACCGTGGTCAAAACAATCATACCAAACTAACTTTATAACAAAACAACAAAATATATATAGGTATAGTTGTTTTTAGACATAACGCAGAAATGTTACATATTGTAAAGAACGATCATTCATTTTTTGTTCACTGGAAAGCTTTGCACTATAAATATATTCAACTATTAAAGGTTAAAGGTGAATAAGGTCAACATGGAAACATTACTGTCATAGATGATTTCACTGATGATGTCACTGATGGGCTTACCTGAGCAGGTGAGAGTCAGGATGGAGGAAGAGTAATGTGATGTTGCACACTCCCTCATATCAGATCCAGACTCAACACAGCAAGACCTGATCCACCACACAGATCTGCGTGAGGACTCTTTTCTCTCTCCTACAGAAACAGCAGAGCCACAGTCTAACTCTCTGCAGGCAGCATATGATGTCTTCAGGGTCCAGCCAGGTATATAGTACTCCACTGGTCTCCCTTCTCCCTGTTTCACCTCCAGTGATCCTGCACAGCGACTGGCTCCTCCCACCAACCTGACAGACTCTGAACAGAAACCAGAGAGTCATCAGCAAAAGAACAAAGTGAGTTTCATTAGAACAGAAATGAACCAAATCAGAGCTGCAGCTCCTCTCCTACCTGAGCAGGTGAGTCCAACAGCTTTTCCAGGTGAGCAGGTGTTTCTATCTGAGCCTGAGCTTCTACAGTCCAGGAGAGCAGACTCATGGCCTCCACACTGGAACTCTTTGGTCCTCATTGGAGGCTCCACTTCTCCATAGAGCGCCCCCTGGAGGACTGAAGGAGCCCCACAGCCAAGCTCCCTACAGACCACCTCTGCATCCTGCTGGTCAAAGTCATCTTCACACACTGAGGACCAGCGCTGGGTAGACTGGTTGGTCTTCACCTCCAGTCTGCCTGAGCACAGACTGGTCCCATCCACCAGCCTGACAGAGTCTGGAGAGATGATAGAAGATAACATAGAGGGAGAGAAAAGACACTAAATAAAAAGATGTCATCAAACAACAACTCAGTGATTCAAACTGGACTCAGCACAGTTCCAAAAGAAGATGGTCATAAACAACAGAACTCATCTTCCTAACATCACAGACTGCAGCAAAAAAAAGTATCGCCATGGCAATATCAACTGGCACAATAATCACATCACAAAAGGCTGCAACATAACGGAAAAGACACTCAGAGATGTTTTGTCTTAGTTGAAAGAAATTATCAGCAGAAAACTGTACTTTAAAATGTAACTGTCATTCTTTTGTTAGTGCTGCCTAATAGCTCAGCTCGATTATCTGATTGGTTTAAAGAAATGCCATTAAACCAGAGCATGTTTTCCTCCCATCCCTGAATGCTATGTGGAGTAGCCAAACCTTCCTTCAGCGCCCTTTGGAGGAGGGTCTGGCCAAGCGAGACTAGTGTCCTTAGCACCCAGCACTGGAGTTAAGTGCTGGCCGGGCTTGGATTGCTGTAATGATAGTGGCTGGCTGCTAGCTGGCTGGGGGCTGACTGTGGATGTGACCCAGGGGCTGTTGTCAGCTCACATCCCAACTAAAGTTTCTTACACTGCATGAAAAGTGGGATTTTCATCAGTAAGCGGCACAGTAGATTGTCGTGGAATTTCAGGTTTACAACTGCATACGGCAATTTACAGGCAACACCGAATACTGCCGTGAGTTGTCGGAAATTGACATGGGCCTTGCTTGGCAATTGTCCCCCCATGACCCCCCCTCCCCCTAATTCTAGGGGAGGCTTTAACATGTAAAGGAAAATGCTGTGAGCTATACAAATACAAATCAGGGTAGCAGCAGGGGGATTTTTACCCCAGGTGACATTTTTCTAAAAGGTATTAACTTCATTTTAAGAACATCTCTGGTATAAATAGATCAGGCTCAGTATAGCCTAATGATAGACTCTTACATTTTAGCTTTAAGCAGTCTCCTTGAGCTCAGTTAGTTAGTTAGTTAGTTAGTTCAAATATTTCCATCCATAGATAAGAATAATCAAGTCTAACCTCTGAATTTCTTTTCAAAGTGCACCAGATCGATGCATTGAAACGTTAAAACAGCCAAACTTTTAAAACAGCCATGGACCCCCCCCTAGGAGGTCTTGTGCCCCAGTGCAGCTCTAGGTCTAGTGACGCCCCTGGGGCAGTGTCCCTGTTTTATGTTTTACAAAGATTAAAAACATTACCTGTTTTGGAGGTATTTACGCTTCTGTCTCAGAAATCTGGACACCTTATCTAAGAGAAGTCTTTCTGCTGACACCAAAACACTGTGCTTCACATTAAGCATATCAAAGTCCCAACCATTTGTCTTCTTAAAATACTGGCAAATTCAGCACCATATTCACATGTCCATGGCATATGAAGCTGTTGGCTCTGCTGAAATGAGCTTTTGGCTGTTTTTTTGACTGAATCACAAAACTCATCATCTTTTAATAAATTATTATTTAGTTTCCAATAACCACGTATATTACCATTTTGTTGTTTTGTTCCTACTAAGTGGATTGAAATTAATTTATGATCAGAAAGTGGGGCATAGCTATGTAATGATTCTGACACAAATTGCAGACAAGAGGGAGATATAAGCCATAGATCAGTTCTAGACTGTAAGGACCTACTGACGTTGCTCCATGTAAATTCCTTAATGTCAGGGTTTAAAAAACACCAAATATCAATAACTGCCAGTTGTTCACAAATATATGCAGTACTTTTGAATCTTGAATGTGGAATTAATCTTACAGGTACTCTATCAACAAGATCATCTGGAGCATCGTTATAATCGCCTCCAATAATCAAGTGTGCATCCTTATATTTGTTTTTAAAGGCTTCAAGTTTCATACAGAGTTGTAAAAACATATTTTTTGCTAGAGCGGTTTTGTTATAGTTATATAAATTGCAAACTATGAAGAAGGAATTGTCTAATTTGAAAACCATCTGCCCTCATTGGAGATCATTGATTCAACTATATCTCCTTTAAAATTGTTGAGAATGGCGACACCTGCTGATTGTTGAGAGGCATGACAGAAATAACATTTATCACCCCACTGAGCACTCTAAAATTTCACATCACTGTCCACGGAATGAGTCTCTTGTAAAAATATCAAATCACATTATTTCGTCTACTGAACAAAAAAATGTTATTTCCTTTTGGTGCTGTCACGTATACCCCTGACATTAAAAGATATTATTTTTCAGGAACTAAAAGGGAAGTCTGTCATAATGAAGGAAAACAGAGAAAAAATCTGAACTGGATGTCTGTTAAGGTTATAGGAAGTAGTTAAGGAAAAGATACTCTGAGATAGGGAATATCAGATTACCTCACCGTCAAGTGGGAAGCTCTGAACATAAGTACCTCAATTAACTCCTAAAAAAAAATCTTATTTTAACTAGTGGAGTGAACATATTGCCCTTTGAATTGTATACAGGGAGAAAAAATTACCCCTTAAGATTGAGTGGCATATTTAACTTAAACATTTTACCTCACATTAAGGGAAGTTTAACAAGTTAAGCAGTGTGAACATTTCACCTCATATTAATGGAAATATAACAAGTTACGCAGTGTGTCTCACACCGTTAATGATGGCAGCAGGACCCTCCCATTTAGTTCTCTTTCCATCGGCGCGTGCTTGCTTCACAAGAGGTCTCTCCTGTTGGGTTAAATCCTCAGTCATCCGAAGGTTCTTTCTCTTCATGACATCAGCGTTGAGGGAAGCTCGCCATAGTTTGAATCTAAAGGTGCGCATGGTGAACGTTATGATGATGGGGCGTGTGCCTTTATCCTCTCAAGGGCGTCCGACCGACCCTGAACTTTCACCTTTCAGTAACATAAATCAGAACAATATCCAGAATATGTATCAAATGAAATTACAATGAAATTATAAAGTAATACTTCTAGGTCGCAACACACTAGATTTGTGAAAGCTTTATTGCCTTTATAAGATCACAATAAAAGGAGATTTTACAGTTTTTTTTCTTCATATGTAGACTACATTAGACCATGTCCAGATCCAAAACCACCTTTTTTTTTGGGATTGGCAGTAGTTCAGTCTGTAGGGAGTTGGTTGGGAACCAGAGGGTTGCTGGTTCAAGTCCCCATACAGATCAAAGTATGGTGGTGGACTGGTAGCTGGAGAGGTGCCAGTTCACTGCCAAGGTGCCCTTTCTCGTATCTATAAATATATATCTATATCCTCTGGCGTCATCTCCACGTCCTGCGGCTCCAGAGCTTTCTGCTTTAGAGTCTTTACCTTCCGCTTGGCCGCTGTCTCCCTCATGGTGTCCAGGAGAGAGAGAAATAACCTTAACTCGCCTAGATATCTATTTTATGTCCAAAATGCTGTTACAATGACTGGCAACTATTTTGAAGCGCAAAGGATTGTGGGATACTTCAGAAAGAGGATGGTGGAAACAGCAGACATAATAGTCAATATCAGATAGATTCAGGTCTTTTCTTGAAATCTAAACGTATTTGTACTAACTCTACACAGCACAAACAATAAATTATACTAAAAAAAAAAAGACAAATTGTACATAACCAATGTGGGCAAATATTAACAACAAACTCTTTTATGTTTCCCACGAGCTCTGACAAGTTCAGAGAGCTGTATGAGGGAAGCCTATCTAATAAAATGTCAGTTCTGGAGACAGAACTCAGACGCAGAAACTGAAGTAGTGAAAAAAGAAGAAAAAATATTTGTCAAAAGTAACTTGTTGTTGGAGATGAACTGGTCCGACGTGGTTGGAAACTGCTAGCTGAGTGTGGCGAGGAGGTCGAGGTTTGTAGAAGCAGGAGACTGGAGTGGAGCTGACTGGGTCCAAGGTCTGGTGGTTGCTGAAGGTGAGTATTTCTTCTAGGACACGGAATCAGTCAAGTTAGATCGAAGCAAAAATTCAAACCAAGAAACCACTAGTGAGCGCTGCAAATAACTCATACTCGGGATAAGTAAGACTCCAGCGTCAAGCAGAAGGTCACACTGATCTTTAAAGGAGGTAGATGAGCTGATGAGTAGCAGGTGAGTTGATTAGTGAATAGGAACCAGGTGAGGGGAGAAAGCAGCAGGAGGAGGCGTGTCCACACACTGTGGAGAATGACGTTAGGGAAAGGGAGAAAACAAAAACCCACCAGCCACACTGCAAGCAACCAAACGAGGAAATAAAACCAAAACACAGTCACACGAGTCCAGAGGCCTGTACTACGAAGCCAGATCAACGTGTCCTGGATTTCTTTCAGTTACCCGGCTTCACCTAACCTAACAGCTCGTCCTCTCGGTGGTGTTGGCCAGCTCTTTAATGGCTTGTCTGTGACCCTGTCCCCTGATTCCGACCTCCCTAAGGAGCTTCGCTAATGTGCTGGCCACAAAGCCCCTACACCCCACCTCCACCGGACGCACCCTAATCTTCCAGCCTCTGTCTTCTGCCTCAGCTGCTAAGTTGGAGTAACGCAGCTTCTTGCGCTCATACGCTTCTTCAATGGCATCCTCCCAGGGAACTGTCAATTCTATGATG
This sequence comes from Sander vitreus, assembly GCF_031162955.1. Lineage (NCBI taxonomy): Eukaryota > Metazoa > Chordata > Actinopteri > Perciformes > Percidae > Sander > Sander vitreus. Next base: position 80,815 of record NW_027595489.1, on the reverse strand, counting down.
TAGGCCAGTTGGCAGGAGTTAGACCAGAGAACGAGGTCTGGTCGCAGGGTGGTTGTTGCAATCTCCGGTGGAAAAATTAGCCTCTGGTCCAGATCGACTCGCATCTGCCAGTCCCTGGTTGTATTCAGTGGGGTCACATCAGGGTTTGAGGGGCCAGCCCTCAGCTTGTCCCCCTCCCAAACGAACGATGGTGGGCGTCGGCGCACCTCCTAGTTGTTGAAGGGAATACCCTCTTCGGCTAGACACCTGAGGAACTCTGGTTGTGTCTCCACGTGTATGTGCCTTGAGTGAGGCTGGTCCTACAGCTAGCCAGGATGTGCTTGAGAGTTGCAGGGGTTGTACACAGGGGGCAGGATTGGTCCTTTCCAAACCATTGCTGCAGGTTTATGGGAGAGGGTAGTACATCATATGTAGCTCGGACGATAAAGCTCAGCCTGTTGGATTCCATGCTCCAGAGTTCACTCCATGTGAGTTTTCTCTTCTCGATAACCTCCCACGTCGTCCAGCGACCCTATTTGGCTTGTGCTACAGCTTTGGAGCATCTGGCTGCTTCCTCCTGTCGGTGCACCTCCTCTACCACCATGCTTCGCCGTTTGGTTGCAAATGCCTTTTGCCAGAGAGGTGTTACAGCTCCAAGGCCAAAGCCTCCTCTGCCTTGTTGGACATGGCCCACCACGTCACGATGGAGGAGGGCAGCTTTGGCCTGTACCACAGCTGTGGCTGGGGTCCACTTCCTCCCTGTTGCTAGGGTAGGAGCGGCGCCTCTCACCACAGGGTCCCGGGAGTCAGTGAGGGACATGTCCAGCCTCACCTTGGCACAATTGAAGTCCTCAACCAAGCTAGAAATTGGCAGTGTCAAGGCTCCGTTGCTATAGAGTCCAACAATGCTGAGACACTTGGGAAATCCGAGCCACTTCCTCACGTGAGAGTTCACTAGCCTTTCCAGTCGATTGGCATGGCTGAGCGAGACCTCGTACATGGTTAATGGCCACAAGAGTCTGGGTAGAAGTCCAAACTGGTAACACCAGAGCTTCAGTTTACCTGGTAATGCAGTGTTGTTGATTTGCTTAAGGCCGTTAGCCGTATCCTGCCGGAGTTGCTCAAGTTGCTGGGTGTCTTGGAGGTCTGCATTATACCATCGACCGAGGCTCTTGATGGGCTTCTCTAGGACTGTTGGAATTGGTTCATCACTGACGTAGAACCGCTCGCCTGTTAGTTGGCCTTTGATGACGGAAATGCTGCGTGACTTGCTTGGCTTGATCTCCATTCTTGCCCACTGGATGTTTTATTGGAGTTTCTGAAGCAAGCGTCTAGTGCATGGTTTTGTTGTTGTCATGACGGTCATGTCGTCCATGTAGGCTCTAATTGGTGGAAGGCGCAGGCCGCTCTTGGTCCTCTCACCTCCCACTACCCAACGAGATGCCTGTATGATCAGCTCCATTGCCATGACAAATGCTAGAGGGGAAATTGTGCATCCTGCCATGATGCCGATCTCCAGATGCTGCCAGGTAGTGGTGTTGTTCTCAGATGTAAAATTTAAGGGAAACTTAAAACTGTCCGATTCAGCAGGGAAACATAATTTACATTGCTAAGTGACTGATCCTCCGTTTTTTGAACCTCTTACTGTATTGAATGAGTGTTAGTCATTAAGGTAAATTATTAATTATGTCTAAAACACACTTTTAGATTTGTGAAAGCTTTATTGTCTTTATGAGAATGCAATAAAGGGGGATTTCACAGTTTTTTGCATATGTAGACTACATTGGACCAGGTCCAGATCCAAAACCACAATACCCAGACTTGTCAAATCAGGACTAAATTATCCCAGAGAGGCTAAAGAGTGTTAAAAACACAGTTTAAGATTTGTGAAAGCTTTATTATATTTGTGAAAATGCAATAAAGGGAGATTTTACTGTTTTTTTCATATGTAGACCACATTGGTCCAGATCCCGTAGCCTCTCTGGGATAATCTTTCACAAATCTGAAACAGTTTTTAACCAGGCTACAGGGCTGGCAGAGCAAGTGTAGCCTAATATGTTTACTAGCGATCACATGTAGTGAATGGTTAATATGCATTTATGTCATTTTAAAAGTAGCCTACATTTACGATAGCTAACTAACGGTAGACTACAGAGAAAGTGTGATATTTTACGTCCGTTTTGGAGCGTGTACAAAAAGCCGTTTATCAGCAGTGATTGCATGTCGGAGAATAGTGCGGACACGCACTTCACACCGCGAGCGGGAACGTGCGGCACTCGGCAGAAAAGAGAAGAAAAAAAAAGAGTCTGCTGCTGTCCGGAGCGACAGAGGGAAAATATCTCAGTCTGAACCAAAATGAGGAACCGAAATTTGCGTTCTAATCCGGTCCGAATACTACCGTTTGCGTAGGAACCGGATCCATAGTGGAACCGGGTTTCAGTACCCAACCCTAACAATGGTCTCAGGTGAGAGCCAGAGCCCTGAAAAAATATTTTATTTTTACTAAAGCAGTAGGCCTATATGAAATCATTACCTACCACCATTTAGTTGTTTTGTGTTATTTAAAGGGGTGATAGAATGATTATATAGGGTATTTCACACTGTTCCTTAAGGTCTCCTAATAGGGTATGTAACATTGGTTGGGCTGAAAATTGCCCGAATGCTATTTTATTAGGCCCTTAACTACCCTGTGAATATGGCTCTATTTGGAACAAGAGCTTTTCTTCCAAATATGGTATGCTCATGAATATTTAGATGAGCTGCGCGCTGACTGGTTTGAGCGAACCCCATAGAAACACATTGGAGACGAGACAGCAGGTCTCATATTTCAGACACTGCAAAGTTATACATTGTTTGTCGGGCTATTTCGTTATTAAATTCACTTCTGAGACTTTTTTAAGCGAGAAATCAACTATATAAAGCTCAAATATGGGCCGTTTTACGAAAATTGATGGCTAATTGCAAATTTAGTAAGACGTGTCGGACTTTAGGAGCTCCACACAGTCTGACGAGAAAGCGGAAACCTCCATACCCAGTGAAAGTCACCGTTTCTGGGTTACTGGACGAACAGGGCTCAGGGCTCCGTGGAGCTCCGGAGCTGCAAGCTAGGCTATGTGTCCCATTTAATCCTATGGGAAAAGATTGTTGTTACACTTGCATAACAAAGTCTCAGAAGTGAATTTAGTAATTCAATAGCGGACCTCTGGAGATCTGCATGACCTAGCTAGATTCAGAAGACTAAGCTGACTACAGGTCAGTGGTGTAGCCTATGCAAATGTTGGGGCGTGACAAAGACTAGGAGTTGGGATGCTGACGTCAGCTTCCAGCTTTGTTCAGACTCAACCGTTTTCAGCCGCAGTTTCAAAATGTGAGATTTGCAGAGGATAGGGGTATCAATGGGATTTTGAGCTTCTATGTATGTCCTATTTACCCACCGAACTGTCGTTATTCAACTATGACAAGGTAAAATCATTCCATCACCCCTTTAAGATATTTATAAAATATCTGGTCATGCCAGACGTAATTATTCCACTCATTTTTTAAACCATGCAATTACCTGTTTCATCCACCGGGGGGGTGGGGGTGGGGGCATAACTGTGTATGTATAACTAGGTACAGAAACACCATGAGAAACACAGACTGCAATGGTAGAAGCAAGAAGTAGCACAGATGTTAGAGAAGTGCTTGAGTGGGCAAACGCGCCAGTTTCCAAGCCTCTCTGTCTCTCTCTCTCCCTCCCTCCTGTCTCTTCTTCCTGTCTCTCTCTCTGCCTGTTTGCCCCCCTCTCCCCCTTCTGTGTCCTCTCCCTGTCCTCCAGAAAGTAATTAGTTTGTCCCCTCTGGAAACCCCAGGTGGTACGGTCTTTTTTCATCTGTTTCTTGTTTATTTTCCAGGAAGACGTCAGTTCTGACAGGAAGACACACGCTCCAGACTCAGGTCTTTATGTCCATTCTTTATGGTTCTCATTTATCACTGAGGTGTGGATGATGTGAATGTGTTTGGCGCTTTTGATGCTTTCAAAGTTTTTGTCTGTTTTGTTTTATTTTTTTGCTTTTTCTGCTTTTTCCAGCGTTTTTGTGGCCATCTTTTCTACACTTTTGATTTTTTTTAAAACACCTTTTTAAAAATATATTTTTTTCAATGTTTTTGTTAACATTTCTTGTATAGGGTCCAGTAAAAATGGACTTTGGGCAAGTAGATTTCTTTTTTAACTGCCCAACCGGACACGTGTCCCTGTGAAAAGCCATGAGTCCAAATTGTGAAGCTATGAAGATGAATAAGTTTATCGTAATCACAACCTGAGCATTCTTTTGACTAGATGAAGTAATAAAGTAAAATGTATCACATATATAAATCCTGTAACACTGGTTCTTAAGTCCTGACTGTTTGTTTCTCTCTGTGTGAAGGTTTCCAATTATACCAGGCCTCTCATAAGAGGGCGGAGTCTCAGCCGGGGGAGGAGCCTAACACATCTCTCTCAGGTAGTTTCTCTCTGATTCTTATTATGCTGTCCTCACTTAAAGTTATATTCTATACACAGACACTCACACAGACTCAGGCTCAGACGGACTCACACAGACTCAGACTAACACACACACACAGACACACACACACAGACACACACAGACACACACACACACACACACACACAGTTTTTCACTTGATAAATAGACCTTTTTCACGGCAGACATGTTGACATGTCATAGTAGGAAAAGCACAGGTGTATGAAACCCATTAATGATGGCTGCATTCCACTTAGGAGAGGCCCTGGTATTGAGCATGCTGATTCACTGACATAGCTCACTGGGACACTAGATGGAAATGAGCCATCGTTAAGGTATCAATCTCAGCTGTGCTTTTCCTACTATGACAAGTCAACATGTCTGCTGTGAAGAAGGTCCATTAGCTTTTAAACGGACAAACATAATTCAAAGAGGATCTAAAAATGATTTGTCTTTCACCGTTCACTAGTGTTCATATTTTCCTAATTGAGGTCCCATGGCAGTCCACCAGAAGGGGCGGGACTTCCCTTCTCTACCCGTAGGAAAAAGGAACTTCCTACAAATCACTTATTCTGAAATAATATTATTCTGAATATTAACTGTTAACTAATTTTCTCATTAGTGCAGCTACATACTGTACAATCTCCACTGGAGGGTAGAGAAGGAACCAGTCAATGATCCATTCCACTTTTCTTAAAGCATCCTTCAACCCATTGATAACTGAGCTGGAACAACAGTTCATTGTGAGTACATGTTTCAGATTATTATTATTATTATTATTTCACTGATCAATGACTTCCTCTGTCAGTTAATAAACGGATGTTATGGATTGTTTTCAGGACTGTTGGAAGAACGCTGAAAAGAAAAGGCTTCTGTCATTAAAAGAGCATCAACATGTCTCAGCTGACCATCAACGCAGGGACTTTTAAATCAAGGCTGAAGACCTTTTTATTTAACACTGCCTTTTCTTAATTCATTGTACAGCATTGTGAATTTTATTTTTTTATTCAATCTGTTTTTAATTGTTTTTAATTTGTATACATTTTTAACTGTTTTATTGTTTTATGTAAAGCACTTTGAATTGCACTGCTGTTGAAATGTGCTATATAAATAAAATCCCCTTGCCTTGACTAGCCTTCTGTGCTTTTCACAAGGTCAATCAGTGGCTCCCATGATATAGGCGGCAGTCTGAGACTATGTTTTGCAGCTGAGAAGCTGAGTAGGGGAATAACTTGCCAGACGAGCTTAATGATCACAGATTCCAGATTTATTCACACTAACACAAACAAGGTTCTGCTTCCAATACATCCCATAATTGTGTTACTGGCAAATGAAGTTCTGTCCAAAAGTAATAAACAGTATTTAGAAAAAAGCGTAAAACAAGTGTGAGAACAGTGGCCAGCAAAAAATGACACTTTTACCCCCTCTCTTAGTCACAAAAACCAGAACAGGTGAACAAATAATATTACTTTGCTTCCTCCGCCCCCACCAGGTGCCTTAATTATCTTAACTGTAAATAAAACTACAACTAGCTCTTACACATGTTAACTCGTGAGAGTGCAAGCAGTATTTGGGCTTTTTACTATGCAAACAGTTTAATATTAACAGAAAAGTGGAATGTAATCACAATTTTCTGACACTATCATTAGCGGTCCGCTGACCCGCTGCCGCTGGGTCTAACGTTAGCAGTCCACTGACCCGCTGTCGTTGGGCCTAACGTTAGTGGTCAGCTAACACCCACTGTCGTTGGGCCTAACGCTTAAAAAGCCTTTTAAAATGTCAATGACGTCATACACATATACGGCCAGAGATACTGCTTTACGGCAAGCTCTGAGTCACTTCCTTTGTTCTCTCGAAGCATCGACAACACGGGTGACAGGTTAGACTCTCTCTGTTAATACAACACAGCTGACAGGTTAGACTCTCCCTGTTAATACAACACAGCTGACAGGTTAGACTCTCTCTGTTAATACAACACAGCTGACAGGTTAGACTCTCTGTTAATACAACACAGCTGACAGGTTAGACTCTCCCTGTTAATACAACACAGCTGACAGGTTAGACTCTCCCTGTTAATACAACACAGCTGACAGGTTAGACTCTCCCTGTTAATACAACACAGCTGACAGGTTAGACTCTCCCTGTTAATACAACACAGCTGACAGGTTAGACTCTCCCTGTTAATACAACACAGCTGACAGGTTAGACTCTCCCTGTTAATACAACACAGCTGACAGGTTAGACTCTCCCTGTTAATACAACACAGCTGACAGGTTAGACTCTCTCTGTTAATACAACACAGCTGACAGGTTAGACTCTCTGTTAATACAACACAGCTGACAGGTTAGACTCTCCCTGTTAATACAACACAGCTGACAGGTTAGACTCTCCCTGTTAATACAACACAGCTGACAGGTTAGACTCTCCCTGTTAATACAACACAGCTGACAGGTTAGACTCTCCCTGTTAATACAACACAGCTGACAGGTTAGACTCTCTCTGTTAATACAATACAGCTGACAGGTTAGACTCTTTCAAGTGTTTCTTTAGCCACTTCTTTCTACAACAGTCGAGAACCCTTTTGCAATTATGTAAACACATAATGTAATCTGAAAACTGCTGCCCTGATTAAAAAAACAATGCAACTGATCTCAGCTGGTATTCTATCTGCAATAGAGTGGAATGGACATTTCTAAGTGACCCCAAACTTTTGACCGGTAGTGCATATACAGTATATGTTCACTAACTAGTCTAAACCAAGAGAGAGTGAATGATCTCACAATTGTTAAAACACTGTTACAGTTTTTCTTGATTGCTTTAACCTGCTTAAACAAACTGGGATCCACTCGGTTTTCATCATCACTGTCTCAGCAGAGCAGAAGACACCTCTTGCAAATGTGTTAACCCTTTTTCATTTGATTGACACATTTCCCCCACACTTTTACAGAACAGTTAACACGGATGTCATTCAAGCAGTCCAAACTCCATTGTTTTAGCTATGGTAACCAAACATAAACCATCTGTTACTATTAGAAACTACCTCCATCAGTATGACATCACTGAAGCACCTGTTTGACGCTCCTTCACACAAATTTTCAACTAACAATCAGTCTGCAGGCCTTAAAGGTGCAGCGTCTGTGTTGTTCTCTGCCAACATGGATGGAAGAGGTCTAAGACACAAGAGACTGAGTATCAATAGTGGCTATTTCTTATACTCTACAGTAATAGATGTTTATACTTTACTGTAATAGATTTTATTTATATTTTCTTAATGTCTTATACTCTAATATATTTTATTTTGGTTTACATGTATTTTGTGTAATATTTACAGTATTTCTGTATTTTCTTTTGTTGCATATTTTAAATGTTTTGGCACGATTAGAGCCTTTTGCAAACAAAATGTGTCATTTTGACCATGAGTGCCACTGTTCCGGCCTGTGTGTTAACTGTTTTGAAAAATGTGGAGTTTGAGTTGACTGCTGTGTCAAAGCAATCAAGAAAAACTGTAATAGAATCCAAAGGCTACCATTCTCTGGTGGTAGAGGGAGAATTTTTAGTGCTGAGCAGGAAGTAGCCGTTGTGAACATGGTTGTGGCAAACAATGGCATAAGGCTGCGTGAAATCAGGGCAGCAGTGATTGCAGATCAGGGCATGTTTAGGAACATCAACAACGTGAGCGTGACCACCATTGACCACATCCTAAGAAGGAACCATATGGCTATGAAGCAGCTGTATACAATATGTGGAGGTAAGAAAACATCACTACAGTATACTGTAATGCCTTGTCATATCATGCAGTTAGAGTCAACTGGAGTCACTTTTCATTTTGATTTTGCCTTTTTTTACTTAGAGAATAATGGAGCTTGAAGCTGAGGGGTCACATCATGTCTTCATTTATGTTGATGAAGCCGGCTTCAATCTCTGTAAAGTGAGGCGACGTGGAAGGAACCTCATTAGGTACAGGGCCGCTATCACAGTTTCAGGACAGAGGGGTGCCAACATAACTTGTGTGCTGCCATCTCCAATGATGGTGTCCTATGCCATATCCCCACTATTGGCCCATACAACACCGAGCGACTCATAACATTCCTGCATGCACTTCATGACAGGCTGATCCCACCTCGCATTTGCTTGGCATATCCATCTGGGAACGTTCCGCTGGAGAACTTTTGGGAAAGGGCGAAAACACTGGTTAGCTGATTGGATAAACCATCTGTCTATCACCACCTATGTTGGTGATAGACGGGCCAAATCAATCAATCAGATCAAATTCTTGACGAAACCAGTCGGGAGAAGATCATAAACATCTTTTCTTCCGAGAAAAGCCTCCAGTGCCGTTTTTTGCTCTTCTTTCAATGAAGGAATACTTTCTAATTCGGATAAAACTTGCGCGATAGCTACGCTCATCTCATCACGGCTCTCACGGCTCCAAATTTTCTCTGTCTCAAGATGCCAGACTGATCTGAGAGTGGAAAACTGGAGCTTGTGAGATCAGGACGGTCTCACAAGGCTAGCACATGACGGCGGTCGCGCTAAACCAGAGCCTATGGCTAGGCGCCAACATCTTTGCATTTCTAACAGTTTCTCCTCACTCAGTGACACACTCGCTGAGAGGCCAACTCTGGTTATTGTCATTAACCAGTCATTATATTGTGATATGTGAGGCCGGCGGCTCCAGCACGTGCGGTCGTGTGCGCCCCTGGAGCCAGAGTGGGCGATGTGGAATCCCATCTAAAGCTGTTTGCTAAAAATAACCGTAAATACATTAAGATCATACTTCACGTAGTTACGCAAATCGGAGATCACTAAAATGAATGTTAAGTCACTTTGTGCATATGCAAAGACAATGTCGGACTCAGTAGTTTTCTCTGGACCCCTGCCAAACCTGATCAGCGATTACGTGTACAGCCGCACTTCATCCTTCAACCACTGGTTGTCGGAATGGTGCCCAGCTAATGATGTGGGCTACGTGAATAACTGGAGGGCGTTCCGGGGAAAGCCTGGTCTGATTAGGAGAGACGGCATTCATCCCACTTTAGCCTCTCTCATATCAAAAAATCTGACAGTCTATTATCGGTCATAAACCATGACAACCCAAGTTTGATATTAGTAATCAGAGGTGCAGGGCAACGCGCTCCTCTGTGCTTCCGTTGAACTCATAGTCTAATAACCACAGTGTCTGTCCCCCGACTCAGTTAAACCAAAGGTAACCAAAAGAGGGCCTATCCTTAACAACCTAATTGGAATTAAAACTACCACTGCAACGATAGAACAGAAAAGGAACATTAGATGTGGACTATTAAATATTAGATCTCTGTCTTCTAAAGCAGTATTGGTAAACGATTTGATATCAGATAACCAAATTGATCTATTCTGTCTTACCAAAACCTGGCTGGGCCATGAAGAATATGTTAGTCTAAATGAAGCCGACCCGACCCCGGATAAGCGGATGAAGATGGATGGATGGATAAATGAAGCCACTCCTCCCAGTCATATTAATACTCAAATTCCTCGAGGCTCAGGCCGAGGAGGGGGGGTTGCAGCCATATTTGATTCAAGCCTGTTAATTAATCCTAAACCTAAACTAAATTATGACTCGTTTGAAAGTCTTGTTCTTAATCTTCAACATCCAACATGGAAAACATTACAGCCAATTATATTTGTTGTTGTCTACCAAGCGCCAGGCCCGTATTCTGAATTTTTATGTGCAGTCCTTAAATCAGACAAAGTACTTATTGTAGATGATTTTAATATCCATGTGGACGTTGACAGCAATAGCCTTAGTACTGCCTTCAACTCACTACTAGATTCAATTGGCTTCAGTCAGAGTGTGCATAAGGCCACGCACTGTTTTAACCACACACTCGACCTTGTGCTGTCATATGGCATCAAAATTGAAGATTTAATAGTATTTCCACAGAATCCTTTATTATCAGACCATTTTTTAATAACTTTTTAATTCTATATTATACGGAATTAGATAAAACCTTCTACACTAGATGCCTATCTGACAGTGCTATAGCTAAATTTAAGGAAAATATTCCAACAGCCTTTAACTCAATGTCATGCTTTAATATAACAGAGGACCTTTATGTTAACTTTAGTCCCTCCCAAATTGATCACTTTGTAGACGCTGCTACGGCCTGCCTACGGACGACTTTAGACTCTGTTGCTCCTCTCAAAAAGAAGATGATGAAGCAAAGGAAACTAGCACCTTGGTATAACTCCCAAACTCGCATTAAAACAAATCTCACGAAAACTTGAAAGTAAATGGCGTTCCTCCAAACTAGAAGAATCTCGTTTAGTTTGGCAAGACAGTCTGAAAACATATAGGAAGGCCCTCAGAAATGCCAGATCAGACTATTACTCATCATTGATAGAAGAAAATAAGAACAACCCAAGGTTTCTTTTCAGCACTGTAGCCAGGCTGACTGACAGCCACAGCTCTACTGAGCCATCTATTCCTATAGCTCTGAGTAGTGACGACTTCATGAGTTTCTTTAATGATGAAATTATAACAATTAGAGATAAAATTCATCACCTTTTGCCCTCAACTTCTAACGGTTCACCTTTAAACACAGGACTACTAGAAAGAACGACAGGACCTGACATATACTTAGACTGCTTTTTTCCTATAGACCTTCAACAATTAATTTTAAAGGTCTCTTCAGCAAAGCCATCTACCTGTCTACTAGACCCTGTTCCAACGAGGCTACCTAAAGAAGCGTTACCTGTGGTAAACACTTCATTACTAGATATGATCAATATGTCTGTATTAACAGGTTATGTACCGCAGTCATTTAAAGTAGCTGTGATAAAACCTCTTCTGAAAAAACCCACCCTCGATCCCGAGGTCTTAGCCAACTATAGACCTATATCTAACCTTCCCTTTCTCTCCAAGATCCTTGAGAAAGTAGTCGCTAATCAGTTATGTGACTTTTTACGTAGGAATAGTCTATTTGAGGACTTTCAGTCAGGATTTAGAAAGCATCATAGCACAGAGACGGCACTGGTGAAACTTACTAACGACCTTCCAACTGCTGCTGACAAAGGACTTGTCTCCATACTTGTCTTATTAGATCTTAGTGCTGCATTCAACACTATTGACCATACCATCCTGGTACAGAGATTGGAACATTTAGTTGACATTAAAGGAATTGCACTAAGCTGGTTTAAGTCCTTTTTCTCTGTACAATATCATTTTATTAATGTTAACGATAAATCCTCCACGCTAAAGTTAGCCATGGCGTTCCTCAAGGCTCAGTGCTTGGAGCAATTCTATTCTCCTTATATATGCTTCCTCTAGGCAATATTATTAGGAAACTTATAATTAACTTTCACTGTTATGCGATGACACCCAATTATACATATTGATCAAGCCAGACAAAACTTCAAACATGCATTAAAGATATAAAATCCTGGATGACCTACAATTTTCAATGATGTTAAACTCAAACAAAACTGAAGTTATTGTGCTGGGCCCTAAACACCTCCGAACTTCATTATCTAAAGATATAGTTACCCTGGATGGCATTGCCCTGGCCTCCAGCACTACTGTCAGAAATCTAGGAGTTATTTTTGAACATGATTTATCCTTTAACGCCCATCTAAAACAAACCTCTAGAACAGCCTTTTTTCATCTTCGTAACTTTGCCAAAATTAGGCACATCCTATCTCAAAACGATGCTGAAAAATTAGTCCATGCATTCTTTACCTCCAGGGTGGACTATTGTAATTCTTTACTATCAGGTTGCCCAAATAAGTCCCTTAAGACTCTCCAGCTGATCCAGAATGCTGCAGCACGTGTTCTGACAAGAACTAAGAAAAGAGATCATATTTCTCCTGTATTAGCTTCTCTGCATTGGCTTCCTTAAAATCCTTCTCCTGACCTACAAAGCTCATCATATGTTGAAGAGCTCATAGTCCCTTATTGTCCCACTAGAGCACTGCGCTCCCAGAATGCAGAGTTACTTGTGGTTCCTACAGTCTCTAAAAGTAGGATGGGAGCCAGAGCCTTCAGCTATCAGGCTCCTCTCCTGTGGAACCAGCTCCCTGTCTGGGTCCGGGAGACAGACACCGTCACCACATTTAAGAGTAAACTTAAAACTCTCCTCTTCGATAAAGCTTATAGTTAGGGAGTGAGGAGTTGCTGCGTTCAGCCAGACTGGCGGGGGAGGGTGTATGTCTGCAGACACAGCACCCCTTCTTTTCTCTGCTTCTCTTCATAGCCGTCAGATATAACTACCATATAATCAATTATATAATCAAAGTAGAGGGAGGCAGGCCAGTACAGCCCAATCCGGCAGGGGAGAGTTCTAGCCTGACCAGGCTCCTCTCCTTAACCTGTCTCTCTTAATTATGCTGTTATATTTTTAGACTGCCGGGGGACTTCCTTTGACACACTGAACTTCTCTCTCCTCTCTCTTTCCATCTGTGTGCATCCCTGTCTCAGAAATGCTTGTTACTAACCTAGCTCCCTAGAGTCTTTATGGGTTTTTTTGCCCAGCATGTTTCCTTGGATTAGGGTGGCACCTAAATCATGGTTGCAGCTGTCCTGTGGTCTAGACCTACTCTATTTATAAAGTGTCCTGAGATAACTCTTGTTATGATTTGATACTATGAATAAAATGGAATTGAATTAAAATACAACAAACTGCTTGTTGAGTTTAAAACTAATGAAAGGAAATCATTTCCAACTTCTTTTATTTAACAAATTAAACATTGAATTGAATATAAAAGGCAGCACTAAAACAATTATGATTACATTTTAAAGTGGTTTTCTGCTGATATTTTCTTTCAACTAAGACAAAAGACTATGAGTGTCTCTTGCAGCCCGAGTGTCTTTTCGGGATATGTCCCAGCCTTTTGTGATATGTTTATTGTGCACGTTGATATTGATTGATAAAAAAAAAAGATATATGTTGCAGATCTAGACAGGATGCAATAAACAGTGTGTGTGTAAGAAATTGTTTTGTTCTGAGAGATTTAAGAGGAAAAGTGGTGTGAGTTATTAATATTATTACTAGATTATTAGAAATTATTCATTACTTTATCCAATAGAGATTCTCAAAAACATGACCTCAGCAGCAGCTTAGGCTCAACTTTAGATAATAATTAATAAAAAAAAAAAATAAAAAAAAATTGTTCCTTTTTCGGCATCAGTCAGTGCTGTGAGTTATTTTGGTACCGTTTGAATATTTGTTGATCACACATTTACAAAAGTGCATTTTTTAAGTGCAGGTCCTTTTTGTACAGGTATCTATGTTTCAGAATAATGGGGAGAGAGTAGACACAATATTAGAGGCATTTGTTAGCCTCATATGATCTTGTATTTTCTGAACTTCTTATCCTGTTCATGGTTACAGACATGTTCAGGTCAGGATCCAGTGAAAACATTTGTTAAAATATCTATAGAAAATTTTACAATTGAGTTGCACAAGTGAGGCTTTAGTTCTGGCCAAAGATCAGTTTGTTTGTTTTTTTGTAAGCCCTATTGCTGTATAAGTCTTGCCTACACACACACACACACACACACACACACACACACACACACACACACACACACACACACACACACACAGCATCCACAGTTAAATCAAAAACATCTTGCACACACACACACACACACACACACACACACACAGACACACACACACACGTGCACACACACACACACAGACACACACACAGAACATAAGGACTGTCTGAGGACAGGTTCCCCTTCTCAGTACTTCTCCATTTCCCTGTACTGCATACTTGGCATTTTTACATTACACTTTTGCAATTTGACCATGGAAATGCTCGGGTCAGGTCTGTGGTTTTGATACATTTTGTGTGCAACAACACATTCTCAATAACAGGTTTGTATGATCTTGTACGAAAATATTTGTTTAATTTAAAGTGCCCATATTATGCTCATCTTCAGGTTCATAATTGTATTTAGAGGTTGTACCAGAATAGTTTTACATGGTTTAATTTTCAAAAAACACCTCTTTTTTTTTGTACTGCTCATTGCTGCAGCTCCTCTTTTCACCCTGTGTGTTGAGCTCTCTGTTTTAGCTACAGAGTGAGACCTCTCACTGCTGTAACATCTTTGTTGGGAGTCGCACATGCTCAGTAGCTAGGTAAGATCACATCAGCTAGCTAGCTGTTTCTCCAACTTCAGTAGAACAAGGCAGGATTATCTGGGAGACTTCTTCTAAACGAGGGACCACTTCCACCTCTGTGTGGAATACCTGCAGAACAGGGACATGGAAGTAGTTCTTTTGGAGATTATGGTGAACTAGTGTGTGTTGTAGCAGTGTTTTGTCATTGAGAACGAGGGGGCTAATTGCTAGCATGCTAGCGGTTAGCCAGCTCATTTTCGGCTAGTTACGTAGAAAGTTCTGCAGATTTCGACCAGTTCACCCGGAGACTGAAGGCAGGACACATTCAGAAACCGTATCTCACTCAGAACAGCATGGAGGGATTTTTCCAAGTTTGTATGCGTGTGGAAGAACCAGACACAAAATAACACCCTGAATCCCAGAAAAAGTGATTTTTTCATAATATGGGCAATTAAAGGAAATAAAAGATCTTTAATAAACTTCAGAATTATCTGTTGTATTTTTTTTAGTCGTGAAATGTTTAGTTAGGGTCTTCCTAATTTAATGAGCTGAAATGTAACTACACATCTCTGCAACATAAACCACAACAACTGAGATTGGACCGCTTGGCCGTGGCTTTGGAGCGTCCGTTTTCTCTACTGCTTTCTGGGTTCTCCTCCATAAACAACATCACATCAAGGGGAGGGTAAACTTCCTGCTACAGATTTCCAACCGTGGTCAAAAGGAACAAGGGAGACACTTTGTTCACGGAGTCGGTACCCGCTCCGAAGCTTATCCCCATCACTCTCTCACTCTCTCTCCCACACACACACACACACACACACACACACACACACACACACACACACACACACACACACACTCCGGCTCTGCTATTCTCTCAAAGAGATATGCTAGAAATCCTAATCCTTATTTACGTACTGCTGTAAATCAGCCTCAGCCCTCAAGGAACAGCGCTCAGCCTTGCAGCCATTTTGTCTGGTGGCCATTCAAAGTTTAGCAGCAAAAAATTCCCCAAAAGGGCCAAAAAGGATTTTCCAACAGGCCACCATTGTAAAAGAGACGTCTGTAAGGACACCTCCAACTGCAACTAAGGTCAGTTATGACTCTTTATTCTGAATTTTTAACTCAAGAAATCAGATGATTATAAACTTTTTTTATGCGTATGCGCCAGGCGAGCAATTGAAGTGAATTGGCGGCATTTTGTGATGTTGTATCCAGTCGATATAATCCATCCATGATCAGCCTATATATCCGCTGTGTGTGTGTGTGTGTGTGTGTGTGTGTGTGTGTGTGTGTGTGTGTGTGTGTGTGTGTGTGTGTGTGTGTGTGTGTGTGTGTGTGTGTGTGTGTGTGTGTGTGTGTGTGTGTGTGTGTGTGTGTGTGTGTGTGTGTGTGCGTGTGTGTCTGGTGGGCGGGGCTTGCTGCAGCTCGTGCCGTCTGCTCTCTGCTGATAGAGCTCGTGGTCTCAGACACCGTGAGCTCTGATCACAACATGAAGAACTTTATCTTGTTGGTTTGAAGACGTTTTCCCGTAGATGAACAGGACTTTATGGGACTTCTGGACTCCAGTGGACTCTGTTAGGATCTGGACTCTGTTAGGATTTGGACTCTGTGGCTCAGTTTTACCAAACGTAGCTCAAAGTTTTAGGAAAAAAAAAGAAAATAGTTTGAAAATTCATCAAGAAAAAGGTAGGAAAACTAAAATATGTAAACAAAATTATAAAATAGGTAAAGAAAAAAGAAAAAACAACCTAAATGACATAAATAATAATTGAATAATAGCATTTTAAAATAAATATACATGATTAAAAACTGCTAATGATTATTCATTATATTATAACTTTGAATTTAAAGGTTGTGTTTCCAACTGCAGTTTGATCGTTCTCTGGTGGCTCCGCCCACTCCTCTGACATCACAGCGAGGGATTTGAACCAGCGTCTCCGAGGAAGACGATGCTGCCCTGGACCGCTGACGACCACTCCACCGTCCAACCAGACGCTGTGGAAAACCCTCTGGCCAATCAGGATGTGAGCTTCGACTCGGAGGAGGAGACGGCGGCGGCGTTGTTGTGGCAACAGAAGGAGGAGGAGCGAGATGAAGAGGAGACGCAGGCGGTGGCCTCGTCTCCGGACGGACGCTTCCTCAAGTTCAACATCGAGATTGGACGAGGATCGTTCAAGACGGTTTACAGAGGACTCGACACCGAGACCACCGTGGAGGTGGCCTGGTGTGAGCTGCAGGTAACACACACACACACATTGATCTACTTGCAGGCCATAACTACAACCTTGGGAAATGAGATATGATCTTGATATCATTTGAACCTAATGGGGAAGAGAGGATTCATTCTGAAACACATGGCTTCCTTCCCGACTGTCCCAGTCTGTCCTTAACGTCCGCTTTAGTAAACTCTGATGCAGGGAAGCCGGCCCCCAAACAGCCAATAGGAAAAAACGTATACGCCATGACACTACCGATCAGAAGGTCGGTAGGAAGGTTTGATTCCTGGCCCTGCAGTATACATGTCAAAGTGTCCTTGGGAAAGACACTGAACCCTGAATTGCTCCCGATGGTGCTCCATCTGCGTGTAAATGTTTTTCTGATGAGCAAGTGGTGCAAGTTTTGAGTAGTCGGTAAAACTAGTAAACCTTTGTAATGCTTTCCCTCAAAACCTCACTCTCACAGTCAAATAGCCAATGCTCTCGCCAAAGATTGGCTCTGCTTCTGCTCAAAGGGTAAGCTATTGTTGCTCGGACAGATTCCTGCTCACTGCTTCACCCAGGCTGGTCTGTGTGCTCCTGAATCCTCTGCGCTTTTTTGTAACAGCTACAGGTGTAACGAGATCTCGTGAGATTGAAACGTTATGATATGTCTCATCAAGGTTTGAAGTCGTCTTGGATATCAGTACACAAGTGCAGAGTCTGTCCAATCTGAGATTTCTCTTGCATGATGCCCAAGACTATTGTGATTGGTTTAAAGAAATGCCAATAAACCAGAGCATGTTTTTCTCCAGGAATGCTGTGTGGACTAGACAGACCCTCCTCCGCTCTGCAGTTGTGGTTGGTCTGGCAAGGCGAGACTACACCCATAGTAATAACCCTGTCAAAATTCCCCAACCAATATACTACAAGGTGTAGTGTTGACCAATGAAATGGCCCATTTATATTTACAAAACACTACACGTGTATAATATTGTGAGTGTATGGTGAGGCAAGAACCATGAACCAGAGTTTGCTGAGACAATCTCTGGTATTTTGGCCCCTTGCCATATTTTATTTTTGCAACCGGATGTGAAGATTTTTGACGAGACGGTGGAGCTGGGTAGGATGACGAGGCCAAGCCAGTGTTGTTTATGGTTTCATGGTGCTGTGCTAAGCTAAACGCTAAAGGGTGTTTGTGTGTGAGAGAGAGATAAAGTGTTTGCAGTGACTCTGCAGTTTTTCGTACCGTACACAGTATCTGATAGACAGCTGTTGGTTGATGTTGATAACAGCTCACACTAAACAAATATGCTAAAGAAACAACCAAAATATTCATAGACAATACTGAAATAATTCCAGTGAATTTGAGAGAGAGAGAGAGATCAAAATGTTACTAAAGTAATTCTAAACACAGTAAATTAGGTCAAAGGTCGGTTCTCTGTGATAAATTTCCTGCTTTGTGTTTATGGTTCTTATTCTCTGGGTCGGGGAAAAATCTAATATTTATTTCAATGTCCTGATCGTTACTTCCTGCTGCTGAATGATCATTGATCTGTTGTTTCCTGATAATGTTAACTTACTGTACTTTAGTTAGATATGCTGAGAAAGAACTTAATTTGAATTAAAAACGGTTTATTAATTCTTCATATATTTTCTCATGAAGACGCCAGTTTTTATTTTTCATTCTATATTTGATTTTACTTTACTTTTAGGTTGTGATTTAATTTAATTAATTATTGTTATTTTTTACATTATTTTGTTTCATTTTACTTTGTCAGCTTACATTATTATTACGTGTTAGCTTATTTTACTTGCTTATTGTGTGTTTAATGGAAGCGGTGAATCATGTGTATTATTTCTGATCTCTGATCTCAGAGTCACTGTCTGAGCCGGACAGAGCGTCAGCGGTTCACAGAGGAGGTGGAGATGCTGAAAGCTCTGCAGCATCCAAACATCGTCCGATTCTACGACTCCTGGAAGTCGGAGCTGCTGAGGGGCTTCGTGCTGGTGACCGAGCTCATGACGTCCGGGACGCTCAAGACGTGAGTTCCTGAATGTCCCATAATCATTTTTAAACCCTGAACGTCTTACAACATTTTAGGCTACATCTCCACGGCTACGTTTTGGTTTAAAAATGAATAAAGATCCCCCTGCTATGTTGTTTCCCCCTCTCATTCCTCCTGCTCTTGTGTTTCCCCCTCTCATTCCCCCTGCTCTGGTGTTTCCCCCCTCCTCTGGTGTTTCCCCCTCTCATTCCCCCTGCTCTGGTGTTTCCCCCTCTCATTCCCCCTGCTCTGGTGTTTCCCCCTCTCATTCCCCCTGCTCTGGTGTTTCCTCCTCTCATTCCTCCTGCTATGTTGTTTCCCCCTCTCATTCCCCCTGCTCTGGTGTTTCCCCCTCTCATTCCCCCTGCTCTGGTGTTTCCCCCTCTCATTCCCCCTGCTCTGGTGTTTCCCCCCTCCTCTGGTGTTTCCCCCCTCCTCTGGTGTTTCCCCCTCTCATTCCCCCTGCTCTGGAGTTCACCCCTCTCATTCCCCCTGCTCTGGTGTTTCCCCCTCTCATTCCCCCTGCTCTGGAGTTCACCCCTCTCATTCCCCCTGCTCTGGTGTTTCCCCCCTCCTCTGGTGTTTCCCCCTCTCATTCCCCCTGCTCTGGGTTCACCCCTCTCATTCCCCCCTGCTCTGGTGTTTCCCCCCTCTCATTCCCCCTGCTCTGGAGTTCACCCCTCTCATTCCCCCTGCTCTGGTGTTTCCCCCCCTCCTCTGGTGTTTCCCCCCTCTCATTCCCCCCTGCTCTGGAGTTCACCCCTCTCATTCCCCCCTGCTCTGGTGTTTCCCCCCTCTCATTCCCCCCTGCTCTGGTGTTTCCCCCCTCTCATTCCCCCTGCTCTGGAGTTCACCCCTCTCATTCCCCCTGCTCTGGCGTTTCCCCCTCTCATTACCCCTGCTCTGGCGTTTTCTCCTCTCATTCCCCCTGCTCTGGAGTTCACCCCTCTCATTCCCCCTGCTCTGGTGTTTCCCCCTCTCATTCCCCCTGCTCTGGAGTTCACCCCTCTCATTCCCACTGCTGTCAAGCCAGCCGACACATCGTGAACGACAGTCAAGCCAGCTGACCCAGTTTGTTGCTGTACGTGATTATAGTAGCTTTACGGTAACAGCGTCTCAGAACTGGTTTCAAAATAAAAGCATTCGTCAGGTATGTACTTTCAAAATAAAAGCTCAAATAATTGACAATCGTAAGCTTAAGCCAATCGTTTTTTTATTGGAATGTCTAACAAGGCCCTGTTTCCACACACTAATTTCACTTCAGGGTAATAGTAGACATACACCGCCTCATATTGCCACCCAGGAAGTTTCAAGTCATTCTGGTGTATAGTTTCAAATTAAAAGCCCACCAAAGATTCCAATATGAGACTAATTACATATTATTTTGGATTCAATTTAAAAGGAAATGCCCTGGTATCACAGACTAATTCCACTTCAGGTTTATAGTATGCAACCCCGTAGTGTGACCCATTAAGTATCAAGACATTCTGACAGATGTTTATTTTTTATTTATTTTGAAACTATACATCAGAATGTCTTGAAACTTCCTGGGTGGCAAAATGAGGCGGTGTATGTCTACTATTACCCTGAAGTGAAATTAGTGTGTGGAAACAGGGCCTTGTTAGACATTCCAATAAAAAACTATTGGCTTAAGCTTACATTTGTCAATTATTTTAGCTTTTATTCTGAAAGTACAAGTGTAACAGTTTGACAACTTTTTGAAGTACAAATTTTATCAGTGAAAAACGAAACATTTCCTTGAGGGAGAAATCTTAACATCACAACTAACTAAATGACTTTTTTTAGATCTAATCATTGCAGTTGATCCCCATTGGACTTCTTTAGCAAGTTTTGGCTTTAAGTTTCTTGAACGTCATTCATTCGCTACCTGCTCTACCCTTTCTGACATTTAAGACGCAGACATGTAAATAATAATGGTCCAAAAAGTTGTCAAACTGCACATTTTACCAGTGAAAAACTTAAAATTTTCTTGAGGGAGAATCCCTAACCCCGCACCGAATACGTGCACCTAAGTCTTCTACAAACCAAGACAAAACACTGGAGTTGAACAGGTGTGTCTCTTTAAATCTCGTCAGGTACCTGCGCCGGTTCCGTCAGATGAAGCTGAAGCTGCTGCAGCGTTGGAGCTTCCAGATCCTGAAGGGGCTGCACTTCCTGCACTCACGCTGCCCCCCCATCATACACCGAGACCTCAAGTGTGACAACGTGTTCATCACCGGACCCACCGCCTCAGTCAAGATCGGAGACCTGGGCCTTGCCACGCTCAAGAAGGCCTCGTTCGCAAAGAGTGTCATCGGTAAGAACAAGCAATATGGAGAGCCAGCAGGGTAACAATGTTGTGTTTTAACAAGACTGTCCCCCAAAAATGCCCACATAAGTGGTTTGTTCCAGCATCATTCTGACCTATATTTACGTTTGTAGTGGTGGCGCCCTCTAGTGGCCGTAGTAGTTCTAACGGGAGCACCAAATGACCTGGTAAGGAGGCAGGTTGGGGAGGGAGGGGGGACTTTCACCCAGGAGACCGGGGTTCATGTCCCGTTAGAAAAGAAAAGGAAACAGAGAGTTTTTTTTAACTTTAGGGAACAAACTGAGCTACATCACGTTCTGCGTCACGTGGTGATCTTCAGGAAGTGAAGTCACGTCTGAGTTTAACCCAAACCTCCATCTTTTTGTCAACTAGGTAGTTTATGTACCTAAACTTAACCAAACTGGGACCGTTTCTGTTGTTGGACTCCCACTTCAGGTCCTGGGAAATGATGGAGCCCAGAAACTTGAATGAGTCCACCTTTGACACTGGGTTCCCACTCGTAGTACGGACGGATGACAGTACCTCTGGTCGAACCTCCAAGGGTTGTCAGGAAAAGTTTCTGTAAAACATATAGAAATACAAATTACACATGTAGAACAAAGTGGAGAGCTTTACAATCTCATTTTGTAAGAGAAGTCAGTTCAGTTATAATGATATTTGAATTTATCCAATTATATAGTGTTAATCTTAGGACAGGGTAGGGCAGGACAATGGTCACTTAATTACCATTTTGTTGACCGAGACTCCTGTTGAACTCCTGCAGCTCGGTGACTGTCGAGCAGGGCGACAGCAACTGGAGCAGAGGGAGGTGACTGGGTGTCCTTAAGAGCAGGAGCAGCTCATCCATCCGCTGTGCCATGTGGGTTATGGATGTCCTCATGGCTATGGAAAAAATGAATGGTGTTAGTTTTAGTTGTTATACATTATATACTTATATGTGAACAACTTAAGTGAGTCTTCTTACCTCTCATTTCCGTCTCCTGTGTGATGAGTTGTGCTGTTTACAACAACAAAAACATTAAGTTACTCTCAAGTTCCTGGTCATGAAATTGTATTTAATTGGAAATGGAAAATTCAAAGCTGCTTCTCAGCAATACAAGACGGTATTGTGAGGGTGATCTCATTTTCTACCATACATACACAAAAAATCACATCACAATATAGCATCTCACTCAACTCTTAATATGCACATTGCTAGCCAACAGGAGAAATTAGAGTATACTGGGAAAACCTTACTTGAATTATAACAATATAGCCTATGTGACGAACATGAGAACCAACGTTTTATACTTTTCAAAACAGTAGAAAGTTAAACAGTACATGGGTTTGGGTGACTGCACAGATAACAAAAAGAGTATAACATCTAACAAAGAAATACACATACCTGCAGAAGACAATATTACATTATTTGGCTTCTGGTCTACTGTTTCCTTTTATCTGCACCTCTGCTCCTAAACATTAAATAAGAGAATTTACACACTCAACATGGCCTGCAGAGCCTCCGTTATTTATATTGCGCAGAAATGGAAATGGCGTGACAAGAAAAAGAGTTAACAAAGCATAGCTAAAGCTTATATTTAACCGTGAAAACGGCACTAAACAGCTTACTTAATATCGTATAAGCTTTAAGGCACTAAATATTGAAGGGTCACAACTTTTCACAATTTTCAAAGAAAGCTATAAAATAGCGCAGCAGCATTTTACACGCAACCTACCTCAGTACAGTACAAGACGGGTGAGGAGACAGAAGCTACGGCAACTGAGGAGGTACAATAGAGGCGCAGTGAGCAACAACGTCTCCGCCGGAAACAATAGCAATATGATAAATATTTACCTGAAAGCCACTGAAAGAAGACGGGTTCCCAGGCAAGTTCTGTGTATCCAGAAGGACTTTGGTGTATGTACAAATAACACAACACGGAAATCAGGACAGGACTTCAATCGGTCACCTGAAAGCAGAGACACTGTCTTCCCCCTACCGGCGTGGGGGTGAACGGTTGGATTTGTACACTGAACTGAACATGTGAAATGGAAGAAGTGAATTTTTTTAGTTGTGAAAATCGTTCTATTGATAGACTTTTGTTTTAAGTATTTTCACCTAATACAGTTAAAAAAAATCAAGCACAAAAGTATTGTATTTAGAAAAATTTATATCAGCCTAAAAATAAATATATTCTCTTGCTATGCTGTTTATCGTACTTAGATTTTATGAGACCAATCATTTTTGAGTTAATCTAAATCAAGTGACTGCAAACATTTTATATGCTACTTCAAAAACTTAAATGGAGCTGGTATAAATAACCATTTCAAAACCGCACTCAGAACAACCAAAAAACAACCAAACGGGAACGTTGTGTGGAGGTACAGTGCAACCACAGGAGAACATTTCAGTTGGTTGGTTCCCTTAACGTTTAGGGAACGTTATAACCCTGAGGGAACGTTCCCTAAACGTTAGTTTTTGGTTTGGTTCGAACTAACCTTTAGGGAACCAGAAACTAACGTTCTCCAACGTTCCCTAAACGTTCTGTGTTAGTGGGGATGTTGTAAAATGTAATAAATAAATCCTAATAAATTTAGACAAGACAGACTACTGTCGGACCAGGAGAGAAACAGAAAAATGCCGTAAGGTGTCAGACTCTTACGTGGATGGTTTGGAGGACTTGTTGGTCTTTACGCAGGTCTTGTAAGTTTCTGATGTGATGCGTTTAGGCACCCCAGAGTTCATGGCTCCAGAGATGTATGAGGAGAAGTACGACGAGGCCGTGGACGTTTACGCCTTCGGCATGTGCATCCTGGAGATGGCGACGTCAGAGTATCCGTACTCTGAGTGTCAGAATGCCGCCCAGATCTACCGCAAAGTCACCAACGTAAGGATCCGTCCAGCTGAGTGCTTTCTACGTCCCGTCTTTGCTCACGTCATGTCATGACTGTATGTTTGTCGTCTACCTTCTGTGATTGGCTACATGTTTGACTGACTGACTGTTTGTTTCTCAGGGAGTCAAACCAGACAGCTTCTTCAAAGTTAAAGTCCCTGAGCTAAAGGAGATCATTGAAGGATGCATCCGAACCGACAGCAATGAGAGGTAACGTGACCAACCACAGTGTAGAATTTACACCTTTAACTCCCGGTGGCTGCGGGAGGTCGTTGTTTACATGGTCCTTTTTCAGTATATCTATAATCTTAAAGCTTCAGCTACAGTGGACTCAGTTTGTTGGTTTTCTGCTGCAGGTTGACGGTTCAGGACCTGCTGCATCACCAGTTCTTCCAGGAGCAGCAGGGAGAGCAGCAGGGCGTCCACGTGGATCTGGCCGAGGACGAAGATGGCGTGAAGGCGGCCCTGAAGCTCTGGCTCAGGATGGACCACAACAAGAAGCTCCACGGGAAATACAAAGACAACAATGCCATCGAGTTCCTGTTCGAGCTGTACAAAGACGTCCCGGAGGAGGTTGCCCAGGAGATGGTAGTTTTTCTCTACACTGCTCTAGTTTATTTTCTCTACACCTTCCATTGGCTCCTGGTGCGTTTTATAATCGATTTTTAGATATTAATGTTTGTTTTCAAGGCCTTTAATGGCCTGGCCCCGGAGTATTTCTCTGAGATTTTAACCCTTCGCGAGCACAAGTCATTACGCCACATACCTACGTCATCAAATCAACTGGTTTTAGAGGGCCCAATGTCAAGGTACAAACTTGGAACAGGTTACCCCCTGACATTTGCACTGTTGCAAATGTAGCTCTTTTTAGACAAACTCAAAACTTATTTATTAAAATGTCTTTTCAGACATGGTAGCGGTGTGACATTTTAATCTCCTGTTTCTATAACCTTTTCTGATTTGACTGTATTCTATGTTTTATTCTTTTTATTGTATGTTATGCTGTTATATTCTTGTCCTTGATTTAAAGCACTTTCAATAACTAAACAAGAATCACATCCAGGAACAGACGTGTATTTTACTGACATTCTTTTATTTCATCGAAAATGTACATATTTTTGAAGGTATTACTGCATTTCTCGTATAGTCTTCTCTCTTACAGTTTGAAAAAAGTCAGTAAAAAGTTCTTTAGCCACCATAGAGTTTAGATAATCAAGCAAAGCAATAATTACATATTTTTAAAGTAGCAACCACACAGCTGACTAACAACAACCTGTTTCACAGCCTGAATGTGCAAAGTTTCAGAGTCGGCATGTCTGCCAAATTCTGCTGTGATTGTCGCACAATTGTAGTTTGAAAATCAGTTTTCCTTGTCTTTGGTTTGGTGCACAACTAGGCAGGCAGGCAAAAATGTATTCCCAAACTAAATTTATATGCGGGCCAGATCAAAATTTGTGCCCACAGGCCTTGAGTTTGACACATTTTATTGGAAACTAAAACTAAACAGGAAAACAAGCAGTGAAAACATCTTCTAGTAAACAGACATGTGTCTGTCTCTCAGGTGGTGCTGGGGTTCGTGTGTGAGGCGGACTACGTGCTGGTTGCCAAGGCGATCAGAAACCGAGTGACGGCCATAAAGCGCCAGCGGGAGAAACAGCGCCGTTTGCTGGAGGAGTCTGACCCCACCCCCCTAACACCTGAACCTGCGGCTGCCATGAGTGTGTCTGCTGCGGGGAGAGCAGCCAATCAGGTGTGTCTGAGGCTACAGATACACACCTACCTTATGGTTTTTAAGCGGAATTTTGTAAATTTGCCAAAAGCGATCTCTGTGCACCAAGGGCTTTCAACAGTTGTCTTCACCTCTTCATTAAAAAAGTTTACTGTATTTTACTAATCATATAACAGAAAAAAGTCACTAGTTTGTGTTTTAACGATGCCGGATAAAAGTTTAAATCAGATTCAAATAAATTAACAAATATACAGTATACATTGGATATTTTTAAACTCACAGCAGGACATGGCTCCCTGGATAAAAGCTCCGCCCCCCGTCCCGTCGGTAACGGCGACATCATCGACCAGCAGCCCGGTGAACTCTGTGATCAGCAGCGTCTCCAGTCGGATGGGAGGAGACGGAGACAAGAACGACAACAAGACAGCCAGACAGACCTCATACTCTTCTGCTACATGTCAGGATTGTATTATAATCACTTTATCATTGTATCTGTAACTGGGTCGAAAATAACTTTTTTGTCCACCAGCCAAATGACTAATACGTTTTACCAGCCACTCAATGGATAACCATTGTTTTTTGGCAGGAAAGTGAAGCAAATCTACCAGCCACATGCATATTTTACCAGCATTTGGCTGGAAGATGGTGCTAACTTTGGACCCTGTTTGTAAAGTTATTGTTTATTTAAATTTTATAATAATAACTTAATTCATATTCTGTGGCAGCGGAAGGCAAGATGCACAGCTCCTTCAGCTCCTCGGGCATCCTGGAGAAAGTTGAAGCCACGCCACCTCCAGTCATTCACCACGCCCCCCTATATTCTGCCCCTGCTTCCGTGGCTCAGGAAACTCCTCAGCCCAAGGCTCCTCCCCATGTGAGGCGGGCTCAATCCAAACCTCCGCCACTTCCTGTGCTGCGTTTCCCAAAGGTGAGCAGGGGGCGGGGCTTAAGTTTTGGCAGGAGGTGGTTCACACTGTTGCTGTTGCTCAAGTTGCAGTACTCATGGTGTCCACAGAGGGCGCTGTTAGTGTTCATGCTGTTAATCTCTTAATTATCTCAGCAAGGTTCGGACAGATATTACAAAATTAAATTCAAGTACATTTTGAAGCACTTTTTTCCAGACATTCTCACTCACAGCTGTAGTTCTACTTTGTTAGAACACAATACCTCCAAAAGTAAGTACATTTCGGGAACAGGAACAGATATTGAAAAGAGCAAGAGACCGGCATCATCAGAAAAAAGCGTGAACATTGGAGCTGCTTTGGACGCACACACCAAATCCCAACTAGTTGATTATCCTCCGGACGGACCGCTGCAGTCTCCTTTTCTTTCTCTCTCTTTTCCGTCGGGTGGCGCGCCTGCCCGTTCGTGGTGTGAAGCACGCGTCAGTGCCACTCTCCGACATGCACTCATGCATGCACTCCAACAACCACGGCAGATAGACGGCATGGATGTATTAAGATAGACAGCCTTTTGTACACCTTCGCTTTACCGTACCGCTTACCGTAGCTGTAATACGTACTTTGAACTGTGTGGCGAGAGAGAGTTGATTGTGATATATGATCTCAACACTAGATGGGAGAAATTCCTACACATTGGACCTTTAAAGCCTTATTTTTAGAATAGTAAGTTTAAGACTTTTTGAAAGACTTTTAGGACCCCACGGGTACCCTTGTAATGACTACATGAGTCTAATATATAGTTATTAATAATTGTAATATAACAGTTCTTAGAGAAGACAACACAGTTCAGATGTCTGTAGGTTCCAGTGTTTTATATCCTGTTAATGTTTGAAGATGTCTCCCTCTAGAGAACATCATGAAATACTGACACAAGAGAGCTTTAGATGATCCGCTCTGGGTCGTCTCACTGACCTTCCGGGGGGGGGGATTCCCCTAGGAATCACGGGAAAACAAACAGGTCATCATCGGGAGGTAGATCTTAAGTTTCTGTTTGTCTTCTCCAGAGCATCGCTGTGTCCCAAAATGCCGAGCGACAGACATCTGGATCCGTTTCTGGCTTCTCTTCACCTATTGAAAGGTAACACAAACACACAGCGTTATTTCTACACTTTCTACACTCTCATCCATATCACCTCGACCTAAAACTAATTCTACATTCTCCACAAATTACCTCATTCTCAAGGTCTATCCTCATTATGATAATAACATTTTGGTTTATTTTAAATGCAGCTCAAAGTGCTTTACAGTATGGCATTAAAAACCAAACACAATAGAGAAAAGACAAATATAAATAAGTTCATAAGAACTGAATGAAAAAGGAAACACATAAACCTTAAGTCCTCGCAAAGAAAGTTCACAGACATGTTCAATAAACCACAATAAACCCATTTTGTATAGTTTGTTTTTCCTCACATTTGAATGTTGTACCATCTTTTGTCTCTTCACTTCCTGTAATGTAGCAATGCCTCCGATGTGACCTCAGGTTTGAGTGACGGCAATGACGGCCAATCAGACAAGGACAACCAGGAAGTGACCAGACGTGAAGCTTTGAAGCAGTTCAGGGGGAAAGCGAGGGCTCGTCTGAGAATCACGGGGGTGATATAATCTTTTAAGGCTGCAACTATCGAATATTATCACCGTGGATTGATGTGTGGATTATTTAATGGATGAATGGATTCAGCCTGTTCTCATGAACCATGCGTTCCAAAGCTACGAAAGGTTAAGCACTGTAATTTGTCTGATTAACATGTTTTTTTTTTGCTGTGTGCACCTCATTGATACGCGACCCGAACCCGGATAAGCGGATGAAGATGGATGGATGGACCTCATTGATACCCTGGAAATCCAGAGTTCTCGTGGGAGCACAATTTGAATTTGCTCAGCGAGTCACTCTGGCATTCAGCAATGATGCTCATTAACCATTCAGTAATGATGCTCATTAACTATGCCCTGGTAGCCGAGCTCCACCAACCACATCGGTGTATCTTATATAGGCGGGCCATAGCCGAGCTAGTAACAGTTTAACCTACCAGTTAGCTCTGCTGGTGCCACCCCTCAAGTTGGGCCATTTTCATTACTCATTGCCAGACCCTAAATCTTTCAGATGTGTGTGTCTGATTAACATACAGGACTTTCAAACCAGGGAGCAAAGTTTGATTCCTGGGAAAAACAAGACTTTCACCCAGGAAATGTTCCTTGGGAGTTTTAATACAAACCACAATATTTTCTTGAACTTAACTCGTTCTGGTGCCTAATCTTAATCGCAATCTCCGCCGAAATGACCGGCAGCTCGCAGAACTCTGTACCTGGCGCACTATTCTGGTGTAGCTGAACCACCAACTACCGCTGACCTGATGGAGCTCTGTTAAGTGTTAAGTACTTTGAGAGCAAAGATGACCAGAGTCATATTCCTTGTTAGTCTACGCAAACCTGGCCAATAAAGCTGATTCTGATTCTCTGTAGCAGCTTCAACAATTAGGAAATGCTTCTCTGCACGGAGCTCTGTAGCCCGATGTCAAGTGACAAGTCAGCAGTCTCCTTATTTTTGTATATCATACGTTTTAGTGTGCATAACTTTTCGTACGATATCATACGAACCTGTTCATGAGAATGCGTTGATGCATGAGTTGTTTGGGCTCTAAAATGTGGATCAGTGTTTCCCAAAGCCAAAGATGGCATCCTCAGCCGTTGTTTTGTCCACAACTCAAAGATATCCAGTTTACTGTCACAGAGGAGAGAATATATTAAAATATATTCACATTTAACAAGCTGGAATCAGAGAAGTTAATTTAAAACTTGACAACTAATCAATTCATCTTTGCAGCTCATCAGCTTCATTTACACAATGTGAATAATATACCACGCTGTTTGTTCAGGTGTCAGACCAGGAGGACCGCGTGGTGGAGTGTCAGCTGCAGACTCACAACAATAAGATGGTCACCTTTAAGTTTGACCTGGATGGAGACAATCCAGAGGACATCGCCTCTGTGATGGTGAGCACAGACAGCCAATCACAGATGATTGCTGCAATGCTTTCATATTTTTGTTAGGAAGTTGACTTGTGTTAATGTTCTCTATGTTGGATTAGTTTAGCAACTCTTTGCCATGTCTGTTCAGATCCACAGAGACTTCATTGTGCCGATAGAGCGAGAAGGGTTTATCCTCCGCATGTATCACATCATCAAGAAGGCCGAGTCTATGATGCATCATCAGCAGCCAGCCGACACCGACAGGTTATCTCACCTGAACGCCTCCAAGCCGCCCGAGAATACGGTATGTGTATGTGTGTGTGTCTGTCTGTGTGTGTATGTGTGTCTCTCTTTGTGTGCGTGTGTGTGTGTGTGTGTGTGTGTGTGTGTGTGTGTGTGTGTGTAGGAATATTTTTCCAACAGTTCATCTTTCCAGTCTGTCCAATACAAAGTCTTCAGAGGAGATTCAGTTCATTGAGATATTAAACAGACACATCCTCACTATTGAGAAACTGACAAAGAATGAACAGACTCTTAGATTACATCTAACTCATGATTAATCGAGTACTGCATTGGTCAAACTTTCTTTCAAACGGTCTGATCATTTCATCTTAATGATGTAGACTGAGAGGTCTTTTTTCTAAATGTTATTTCATTTTTTCTTCAGCTAATCCTGCCGACACAGGGCCTGTCCAAAACTGCGTCCTCATCTTCACTTCCTGGTAAGAAAAGATGGAAAAAATATCTATTCATCCATCTATCTAGGAATTAGCATTAAGTAGCATTAGCTGCTGTAGCCCCTGACTGTTGTGTTGTGATCCGATCCATGTCATTTAATCTTTACATCACTAAGATAGGCTGACTGATCTATGGAGGCATTTTCCCATCAGACATTGCAGATGTTGAACCCTCACCTTTGAAGGGCGGACACTTTTACATCGGCCCTGATGCCACGCCCTTTGCCAGACCACTGAGGTCACAGTCTTTCCCCACCTCCTCAGGTACATGAACACTGCACTTATTCATGAAGCAAATACATGTTGAGTTAAAGGAAAGTCCAACAAAATGAATACTCTTGTTCTCTGTCTTCAACATGTGGGGTCCCTCAGGAAAGTGTCCTGGGGCCTCCCTTGTTTCCATTAAACCGTATATAAAGTTAAAGTTATAAAGTTTTACTTTTGCTACCGTCATAATTAAACTTAAAATTAAAATTAACACAATTCTCGCCAAAAAAAGTATCTGGTTGCAGCTTGGTAAATGTGAATATTTTCTAGTTTCTCCTCTGTGACCGTAAATGGAATACATAGACATCCGAGGATGTCATATTGGGCTTTCTGAAACACTGATCCATATTTTTCACCATTTTCTGACATTTCAGAGACCAGACAACTAATCCATTCATTCAGACAATAATCCACACATTAAAGTGTAACTCTTGTGTCGAGCCTTCTTAGTGTTTTAAAAATAGCTATTTTGAGGCTAGCATAAAAGTGCCCCTATTACTCCCATTCAAAAGGCCATTTGACCCAAAAACGAGAATACGGTAAATCTTAAAAGTTACGCTTCCATCCTAAATATGCTTTTAAGCTAAAGTTTGACTCGACTTGATTCACAAAAAGACCCTAGGTTGTATTTTGGCGAGAGTTACGCTTTAATCGACATTTAAATACATTGGTAGATGCAGCTGGATGGTGGATTTATTCTCATTCAATGGCTAGCAGTTTTGTCCTGGTTCCAGTCTTTGTGCTTTGCTTGGTTAAACACGACCTACATCTGTCTCTGCACTGGACACAGAGATGAAACAAAAGCAAAAAGTCTATTTTCGGTGTAAAACGGACACATTGACACATAAATTAGATTACAAGTTTATGAAATCACAGAAATAAATGTAGAGAGACGATGACCATCTGATGTGTTTAAACTCTTTGTTAATTATGTTACCCCCCCCCCGTCTCCAGCTTCCTACCATCAGCCCCTCCCCTACCCCGTCCATTACCCCCAGCCAGACTCTGCCCCTCCTCCTCTGTATAATCTCCCGTCTCCCCCTTATTCCCCCAACAGCGCTTCCTCCCCCAACTTCAACCAAGTCCACAGTAACCCCTCCCTTCTCACCCCCTCCTCCTCTTCCTCAGCACCTCCCCCTTCTCACTGGCCCCCCCCTGACCAGCCTCTCTTCTCTCTTGCCAACGTCCTCTCACTGGCCATAAGTATGGCCCACTCCTTCATGCCCCGACCTGGGACCCCCAACCAGGGCTTCCCCCCCCCGTTCCAGCCCATGTCTCCCCCATTCCCATCCCCTCTCTCTCCCCCTATGTCTTCATCCATGGACCCTAAGCTCCGTACCTCCTCCTCTACTCCTTTCTCCTCCCAGCCATCCTTCAGCCCCCTCAGCGCTCAGACAGGCTCTGCCCCCAACAGCCAGCAGGGGGTGCCGCCCGGCTGGACTATCGATGCCGCTCAGGGACTGGTGAGTTTGTTAGAAATAGTCTCACGTTTCCAGCTCCATCTCCACAGCACTGTGGAGTAACGTCTGGGTTATTTGCATTTTTAAACCAATCCCAATGGTCCTAGGTGGCGCTAAGCTCCAGACGCAGAGACGGTGGCTCTGCTAAATAGTCTCAGGAAGGAACTGGTTTTGGGGGAACATTTTCACCCCACAAAAGAAAACGCCACATCCAATATTAAATGAAGTTAACTTTTGACACAATCCAGTAACGTGAGTTATTTAAATTAGCTGATAGATGGATAAATTTAATTGGCTCTTACCAGTGTATCTCCGTGTGTACTTAGTCCACAACAATCCCACTAATCGGTCCCAAAAAGTCCCAGTTAGAGAGGAAATACCCTAAACCTATTCTTTATAAAACCTCCCAGTTAGAGAGGGAATGCCCTAAACATATTCTTTATAAATCTTTACAATCATTCCCTGAAAGAACCAAGCAGGTCTGCCTTGTTGCACCGTCCACATCTTCTTCTAAACTTGACATTTTTAGCGTGTAGCTCGCTAGCTTGGTGTTTGTTGTTTCACAAAGCGAACAGAGCTTGAGAACGGAAACACTGACAGCAGAAGGTGATGGGCAAAGCCTGACATCTTTATCCTGGCTATGTACTTCTGTTTATCCAGGCTGAGAGTGTTTAGAGGAGCCAGATCATGGTCCGCCTCTTAGAAACCGGGTTTCTGTAGTCGGGGTATCCATTTATTCATTGATTGATTCATTGATTCATTCATTTCAGCCCCTCAGTTCTGTTCAGATGAAGGTTGGCTCAGCTCCGCCCCCTCACGGTGAGTCTCTGCTGACATCACAAAGTGACATCACACCATACTGACCAGACTCGCTGATCATTCGATCTGGTTCACAGGTCCACAGACTGTCTCTGCTTCCAGTGTTGTCCAGGTGTCCTCTTCCGTCGCATCGTCACCCAGACTGTCCCCCATATACGAGGGTAAGACACACCTGTAACCCCCCCCCATGCCAATTGCACCTGACTGCAGCTCGGGGTTGGGCTAAATGTGGGCGGATCTAAACGCTTGACTCCACGCGGGCGCCACCTACGGACAGACAGGCGTAAAACCCACGTTGTAGAATGTAGAATAACGATTATAATCTAAGTTATATATTAGATTATAATAAATAATGATATTTGAATTATAAAAAAGGAAAAGAAGAATAGAGTTGGGTTTAGGAAAAGAAGATCGGGTAAAGCAAATGTGACTTGCGGGAAACAATCTCTTGTCTCCGGGGTGAAAGGGTTTTTCCCTCAGAGACACATTCTTCCTCTTCCGGTTGCTATTGGGCAAGTGTGCGGAGTCAAATGTTCAGCTCCACCCACGTTGAGCCACTCCTCGATCTGCATAATGCAGTCAGGGCTTACTCCCCCATGCGGGACGAAGTTCACCTCTACAGCTGTTAAAACGTTCTTCTGTTTCTCTTTCAGTGAAGAAACCGGCCGTCCACACCGTTGGTCGTTTCCAGGTGACGGCATCTGAAGACATCCCCGCTGTCCTTGACCAGGAGATCCGCCACATCAACCAGGCAATACCCACCACTCACTCCCCACCTCCCTCTGTGTCAAACCAATCAGAGAGCTCACAGAGCAGCACGGAGAAGCAGAGCGAATCAGAGAGCAGCGTCAGCACAGTGACTGTCTCCCCACCTGGTCAAACTCATGGTTACCATGACAACTCTGGAGGACAGGCGGAAGAGGAGGACAGGAAGATAAGGAGGGATCGGCGGCTGAGTGTTGGCCTGTGGGAGGGGTTGGCCGGCAGCTTCAGCCAATCACGGAGCCGCGTGACACATTACAGCTCCGACGAATCAGAAAGCGACAATGAGGAGCTGTGGGAGGAGCTGAAGGAGCTACGGGAAAGGTGATTGTTCGATACAGATATTTTTAGAGGAATAGAGCATTGGATTACCATGGGACTTTGTTTTAAATTTAAATTGAGCCATGAATTGAACGTGTTCGTCAATTTTAAAGATAATTTAACTGACAAAAAGCTTTGCCTCTCTATATTATATAACTGAAAGGTATAACACATTCTTCTTGAAAAGGTGAATTCATAACAAATAAAATCCCACATTAATTACTTTAATCCCAGACACAAGGCGGAGGTGCAGAACCTGCAGGCCAATCAGAAGACAGAGATCGAGGAGCTGTACCTGCGGAAGGGTAAAGTCCCGCCCCCTGGTATCGTCTCTCCGGCCGCCATGATGAACCACCGCCCCCGCCGCCTCTCCAAAACCGGAAACTACCCTCCTCGCAAAAACAGCCTGCAGATACCGGACATGCCTCCCCCTACAGGTCAGGAGGAAACACATAAACTATTTAGAATGATTTCACATCATTATTGGCATGACAGTGATACAGTTAGGACCGTTAGCATCACTGAAATACCAATAACACGATGTTAAATCTCACACTCTGTTGCAAAATAAGGTACGATAAAATTCTATTCATATTGCGGAAAACAGCTTTCAAACAGCCCGGTCTCATGGCAGTTTGTGATATGGTCACGTTATTGAATCTATTGATTCGTGGACAGGACACGATAATGCCGTTTTTTTCGTGTGGTGATTACGAATGTTAAAGTAATGTATTTCAATGGGAAGCATATTTCGTGATCACAGAACGATGACGGTAGCGAGTAGTATTGATAAGGCGAAACTCTGCGCAGGGAGGTTGGTCGGGGTGGTGGATGGGTGAAACAACACAGGACTTTAACTCAGGAGAGTGGGGATCGCGTCCCGCGTGTTGCAGTTCCTTTCCGCAATCTCCTTTTCCGAACCACAACCATCCCGTTGTTGTGGCGTTTAATTTTGCCGTTGTTGTGTGTCCCTGTGCCCGGGGATTGTGTCCCGCGAGTGGTGGCCAGTCCCGTTGTTGTGGCCGGTGTGTGGCGTTTCGTTTCCCCGGTCCGTCCTGGGGATGCGCCTGGGAATTGCGTCCCAGATGTGGCGGTCCGTCCTAAGTGTGGCGGTCTGTCCTGAGTGTGGTGTCTCATTTCCCCATTGTTGCGTCCCCCAGAGCAGGTTCGAAAATCGTAACCTGTACATGTTCGAAGATCGTGACGTGTACACAAAATAAACGTCAAAATCGTGACCTGTACACGAATCAATAACTCTAAATAACGTGACTGTTCATGACCTGGCGTGAGACCGGGTTGTTTCAAAATTTAAAAAAAGCATTTCTAGTCCCTCTGTAACAGGATTCAGAGAACTGGCAGACCCAAATGCAGAGACAGCAGGGTAGTGGTGAACTTGATGATTTAATGAAACAAAATCAATACAACAAAAGGAGTCCATGGCTCCGTTTCAGAAAACTCTGAGTTAGTTAACCCTGAGATGAGGGTTAACTGGGTTTACTGTTTCAGAAAGAGAGGGAACTTCACCTCAGAGTCAGTCACTATGGGAACTTCACCTCAGAGTCAGTCACTATGGGAACTTCACCTCAGAGTCAGTCACTATGGGAACTTCACCTCAGAGTCAGTCACTATGGGAACTTCACCTCAGAGTCAGTCACTATGGGAACTTCACCTCAGAGTCAGTCACTATGGGAACTTCACCTCAGAGTCAGTCACTATGGGAACTTCACCTCAGAGTCAGTCACTATGGGAACTTCACCTCAGAGTCAGTCACTATGGGAACTTCACCTCAGAGTCAGTCACTATGGTAACTTCACCTCAGAGTCAGTCACTATGGGAACTTCACCTCAGAGTCAGTCACTATGGGAACTTCACCTCAGAGTCAGTTACTATGGGAACTTCACCTCAGAGTCAGTCACTATGGGAACTTCACCTCAGAGTCAGTCACTATGGGAACTTCACCTCAGAGTCAGTCACTATGGGAACTTCACCTCAGAGTCAGTTACTATGGGAACTATACCTCAGAGTCAGTCACTATGGGAACTATACCTCAGAGTCAGTCACTATGGGAACTTCACCTCAGAGTCAGTCACTATGGGAACTTCACCTCAGAGTCAGTCACTATGGTAACTTCACCTCAGAGTCAGTTACTATGGGAACTTAACCTGTGAACCTAACCTGGTCAGGAGCAGGTTTTCTTCTCTCAGTCTCCTCCCTCTGACACTGTGTCAGAGGGAGGAGACTGAGAGGAACTCCAGGTTTCTTCTCTCTCATTTCCTCATTCATTCATTCAGTCTGTATCAGGCGCATTTTAAACTTATGGTTAGGCAGATTATAAAAGGTTTATTTCTCAAACATGTCATGTCCTTTTGTCGACGATCCCGTTGATGAAGAAGCTGGATTACTTCACAGAGAGTTGACGTCGGGAGATGATATTGAGTCCCGACTAAATGTATTTTCATTTCCACATTTGTTCCCAGTCCATCAGATATGTAGATACCTTATCGTCCTCATATCACTACCATCCACCATCGAGGACCGGCTTTAACATCCCAGCACATTCTTTGTGTCCCATACGTTTTTTGCAGACGGCAGTTTTCTCTATAACACTGGTGATGCGGATCAGACTGTAATAGTGAAGCCACTGTATGCAGAGCCGTCAGAAAAGTGTGACTCGCTCTGAAACGTTTTTTAAACGTTTTTGTTGTGTTCCCTGGAGACAAACTAGTGAGAGCCATTAAAAAGAAATAAATGATTATACATTATAGTTCTGTTAATGATCATGGTGCTGCAGCCTCAGAATGGGATATAATAGTAGGCCTAGCTTACTTTTTCGCCCGCAGGATTGCACCTAAATGACATTATAGGTGTAATACCATTCTAGTTTTCACCAGTAATATTATCAGTTAACTGTGATTAAATATGAAATTAATACACTGTTAATGCTTACGCATTGAGCAGCAATGTTCTCCCACACCACTTCTCTCTCTTTTACAGCAGCCGCTGTCTTGCTTTTTTAACAAAATACATGTTCAAACTCGTTGTTTGTGCGCATGAGTATTTCCGCCGACCCGTTTGTTTGTGGTTGTTACCATGGTGAATCGTAGTATCATGGCTCCATTCATACTGCCTTTTTATTGTGGTGGTGAACCTACTCTGAGTTGATTGAACTCATATCAGCTGTTCTGAAACTGAAAACTCAGAGTTTCCATCTCAGGGTAAATCAGCTCAGACATCAGGGTTAGACTCAGACTTTGTTAAACCTCCTTCCTGAAATGGGGCCCAGAAGACAGCAGGCAAAACAGTTCCAAAACGTCCAGGAAGCCAAAAGACCAGGAATAACAAAAAACAGGAACACTGAGACTCCACACACTAATACAATACAATACAATACAATGATCTGACAACAGACAAAGACAACACAGAGACTAAATACACAAGGTAATGAGGTGAAACAAGGGACAGGTTTACACGAGGAACAGGTGTAACATATCAGGGTGGGGAAGACAATCACAAAGGCGGGAAAACACAAGGCAGGAAGTAAAACAAGACATGACAAGGGAGAAAACAGACTACAAAATAAAACAGGAAACTGAAACATACACAGCCATGACACCCTCCCTGTTTAGTAGGCCGGCTAACTTAACCTAACGTTAGCTTTGTAGAGATTGTGGGATTTCCCAAACTGAATAAATACTGCACATACAAACATAAAACTGTTTTGCTAGCTTAATCATGTTGTAACTAAGATATCTGCAACAATAAGAAAATAAAGTTATACCGACAGATAGAGCTCCTGTACATCCGTCACCTTCGCATGTAGCAGCTATTTTAAACATAGCATTGAGTCAGCAAAACCAAACATTACCAGTAACAGTTAAAGCTTCAGTGCGTAACTTTGTCCGTTACATTCAAGCCATTACCAAATGAGTTGCTACCAAGCTAATTACAGCTCCACACGACTCTCTCTGGATTTCTCAGTGTGACTATGTTCAGGAGATTGTGGTGTCCGGTGACTTTCCTGCGCAGAAACTGGAGTGAAGATAATGATCTCTTCTGAAGAGTCCATCATGTTTTTTAATCCTCCGTGTCCTCCTTGGCTACTAGGAAATGTGTGGAGGACGTGAGGAAGTCTTGTATCATGTGGACGCGCCAACAGTTTTGTTGTTATTACTTAGAATTCCTCATGGGGGAGAGAGAAACTACACACTACAGCTTTAACTCCAGAGCGTTAACAAATAAATTGATTAATCTGATGATTAAACAACGATGATTGTTGTTTTTTTCTTTGTTAAAAATCTCTTTTGCTTTGTGTTGATTTGTTCTATGTGTATTCCTGATATGGACCGAGATAAAGTCATACTACTGTTCTGTAATATAAAATGAATGTGTTTGTGGTTCAGGTATCATGAGGAAGAGGTCGGTCAGCAGCAGCAGCAGTGGATCTCAGGACCGAGCCGGGAGAGGCGTGACCTTTGCCCCCGAACACAGCTGCACACAGTGAGCCGTTAGCTATAGATATACTGATACATATACACTGATACAGATATACGGATATAGAGAAATATGATTCATAATGATTTTAGCATTTGTTAGGGATGTGAGAATGACCGCTGAGCTTTCCCTCCCAGTGAGAGAGAAGCTGACGACTAACTGACGACATGAAGACGATGTCTGATGATGAAAACTGGCGAAGAAGAGGACGGCACTTTATGAAAACCAGATTTTACGCTGAGATTTTTTTGCAATATTTAGTTTGATTGTGGTGTTTTGTATTTTGAATTGTGACTTAAACATTTTACAAAACATTTCAGCACTTTTGAAAGAAAAAATTGAGCCTGTAAGAACAGCTTCTTATTATTAATATTTAACTCATGAGGTTCAAGTTTACACTCAGAAAGCGTCTTAAAGATGGGGAAGGAGACAAAAATCCCAAAGTCCTAAAAAGCTGTCTTTCTGCAGAGGAAATCAGAGAACCTCTGAAAACATTCAGCATCTTTAAGGCCTTAAAACTTTACAAGTAATCAGCGTCTGACTCTGAGCTCTCTGTGAACACTTCCTGAAAGACATTAATTGCTGGATAACTTTCTTCAACGTAATGAGAGTAAGACGAAAGTCATGTTGTTTGGCCCCCCAAAATTCAGTTGACGAACTTTCGAAGAATTTGGGGACTTTAGCCTCAAGGGTGCGCACTTTTGCCAGAAATCTAGGTTTCATCAGTAGGATTATGCATTATCATGCATTGGTAAACTGGATCGCCCAATTGTCAACGCTCAGAGCAACTGCTCGACCGCAATGATGTAACATGACGTGGTATAAAGAGCGGAACTCAGCGTTAGGAGGAGGGTCGGGGAGCGAGTGTGAAACCAAATGTCAACATTGGTTGTTTTATAATCTTAATGACGTAATGTTCTTTGACGCCACCAATGTTAGTATTTGAACCCTCGGGGTCAAATTTGACCCATTTTCAAAAAGTTTCTATATCACGTTAATGTTTCTTTCAATTTTCAACCAAATTATCAAACAGAATAACGTGGATGGTTCCCAACAACGCTGTAAAGGTAAATAAATGATCAGTTCACTACTTTCATTGAATTTGGGTATTTGATTCCATTTTATAGCATTTGAAGATCAAATTGATTGAACGTCGAAAAAACAACAAAAACTTCAGAAAAGCGCAGAAAAAAAATCAACAAAAACATTTGAAAAAGTCACAACAAATTGTAAAAAAAGCTCGGGAAAAGTGACAAAACGTCATTTTGACCCAGAAAAACAAGAAGTCGCACGGTTAACAGGAAGACAACACAAGGGTTAACCCAAAATGTGATATTACCCTAAACATAACCACTCACAATGGGACTCCCAGAGTGTTAAAAGTAACAGATGGCCAGGACAAGGATCATGGCCACGCTAACGGCGACCGCTACCATGGAAACAGATAATAACAGCCGTTTGAAGCTACTATAGATGCAGCAGTCTGCTTCTGACTTCTCATAACTTTTAATAAACTGCACTTTTAGTTTCTTCTACATCTCTACATATCCATGAGTCTAAAGTCTGTTAAAGCCTGTCTAGCATGTATTATCAGTACATAAACATGTAGGAAATGTTTATAACAGACTATAATATAGTTATAGACAGATGTAAGGACACTTTAAATATTGTAATGTTCAGTATTTATATATTTTATATGATTACAGCTTATAATTCAGTACTTGTAAATACAGCAGCTTCCACTTCATGAATTAACACTTAGATCTGCTTATAACAACATGACATATGTTATAAACGTCTATTACCTATTTTACTGATTTTACTAAAGGTGTTACTAAATAATCTGCTGTAGAGTTGCTGTCTGATTTATGATCTCAATGTGTCCTATTTATTGATCATTTCACAGTAATTATTATAATATTAAGAGACTTATTTCATTTGAGTTCATAGAGTTTGAATCTTTCACAAATATGAAACTTGATATTTGAAATATTTTTGCAATAATGTGTCCAATAAACAAAACAGAATCTGCAGATATTGTTTTTTACATTTTCCCGCGGTGATCCAGAAGATAGATCTGAGGAATATAGCTATGTTACTTTATGTTACTTCATACACTTTCTTACTTTCACTTTCTTCTTACCTATTGTTCATTCAGCTAAGTGACATGTACCTTTACCTTGAAGTTGACTGTGAGCAACCATCAATGTGTGTGTGTGTGTGTGTGTGTGTGTGTGTGTGTCAGTCATCCAACTCAATGCAAACAATCATTAATTGTTATCCTAAAGATTACCAGTGTACTTTTTTAACCTTTTATAACAGCTGACTCTGAGTCAGCCAATAGAAAAGCAGAAGCATGCAACAGGACTGTTGTTCCCGCCCCCTTTTACAGGACAATTAAAGGTGAATCATTACTGTACGTACACACCACCGCCGACTTGAGCTGCAAAAGAAGCTCTAGCAGCCCTGTCAAGGACGCTTGTCAAAAACGTACAGGGAAGCTGTTGATGCTTTGGCCGCTCTGACATGGCAGCATTCCATGTTCCATCGTACTTTACTTTACTACTTTATTTAAAGTAGCTGCCAAGCACACAAGGGGCCAGAAACACACATTGAAGAAAAAGCACAAGCAGCCACTGCATGGCCAATACAATGACACTAGAAACCTTTTATAATGACATATGAAAGAATTTTTATAACCACATTTGGTCTGAAAAAAAAAAAAAATTAGCTGTTATCAGCTGTTGTTAGTTTTTGTGT
This sequence comes from Sander vitreus, assembly GCF_031162955.1. Lineage (NCBI taxonomy): Eukaryota > Metazoa > Chordata > Actinopteri > Perciformes > Percidae > Sander > Sander vitreus. The sequence continues at coordinate 39,500 of NW_027595489.1, read as the reverse complement.
GGCCTGTATTACAATAACTGGCGTTGATTTGAAGTGAAATGCATTGTGCATTTGCATAGTGCAATTGGTCAGATCGGTGTTAATGAATTGCATTCCTGCTTGTTGTTGCGTTTGCTGCTGCTTTATTGTATTTCAGGAGAAGACGTTGACGTTGGGTTCATGACACCCTTCAGGACCGACATCAAGTCTGTGAGGATCACTGGCTGGTGCAGCCTCTGTCATAATAAAAACAACTGGAGACTGTGGTTCTAAGATGATTTAGATTAGTTGTCAACTATTAAATGAATCTTCTTAAAGTTATTTTTTATGTAAAAGCAGGTAAACTTGTGTGATGTCAGCCTGTTAAATGTTCTAGTTTCTTCTCTCCTCTGTGACAGGAAACTGAATATCTTTTTATTTTTTTAAAGATTATTTTTTGGGCATTTTTAGGCCTTCATTGACAGGACAGCTGAAGACATGAAAATGGGAAAGAGAGGGGGGGGGATTACATACAGCAAAGGGCTGCAGGTCGGAGTCAAACCTGAGCCACACACACACAGATATATAAATATATAAATATACACAAACACACGCACACACACACACACACACACACACATACTTAAGCTTGTTCCACTTAACACATCATACACTATACCAGACTGCAGATTTGTACTTGGATGTTCTTTGTTCACTCTTCACTTTACAACGTATGATGCACTTAAATGGCCATCTCTAAATGCTAGAAGACACAGTCACCGGCTTCAACATATTACAACATTTAAATGATCCTTCTTATTTACAACAGTATGTTGTACTTTTCCCTAAAAGTCCAACGTTCGGGACATAGAAATGGCCTCAGAACTTCTGTTGGTCTTAGATGTGTTGTTCTCAATATTGAATAAAGTTGTATGTTAATTCAAACTTTAAATCAGCTGTTTAGTCTGTGTTGTCGGACCTCAGCAATGAAGCAGAGTAGAGTAAGCTTTTTGTGAAACTGTCATGTCATTTTTAATAGAATTTGACTGGCCTATTGTTCTGGGGGATATTTAGGCAGTTAGGTGGTCTGTAAGGTTTTTTTATTGGGTAAGTGGTCCTTGGTCTGAAGTTTGAGACACCTACACCTACTTCACTGGGACAAGAGTATGTTTCCCTAGGATGTTGAAGGATGTCCCGCCCCACTCAGCATTACTCTGCATCTGATTGGCTAGCCCTGTTGTTAACCCTAACCCTAACCAATCCCACTCCTCATGCCTAAACCTAACTCATCCAATCAGAGGCAGAGTAGGACGGGACCACCCTAGGAAACAAAAAAATGGCAAAAACATTGTTTCATATGTTGGAATTAAGATAGGATCAGATGAGCCTGTGTTGGTTTATACATGATATTGCTATAATGAGGGTTTGGGCTTATGTGAGTGCAGATAATGTGAGTCTATCCAGGACTCCGTCTGCAGCTGCTGATTGTCTATAAGTCACATGACTTACAGAAACTGAGCTGCAGGTTAACGCCCAGAAATAAAACTCTGCTGCAGACAGAAGTACAAACACAGAGCCTGAACGTCCACCAGCTTTTCAACCAACAACCAACAACAACCATCAACAGGACTATCAGAAACAAGTAAGAAACTATTTTTCTTTTTTGCTTCTCATGCTGCAGATCTTTATGTAAATATCATAGTGTATACTTTATAAACCTTATGATTTGACAGTCTGAACACACTTCTGCATTTTTAATGCAGAGGAGTTAATGGATTGTCACTCTGGATCTTTTATGTTTAAACAACTAAAGACTGTTTGTCATAAAAAAACAGTCTAACATCCTTACAGATGACATTCCTATTTGTACTGTTGTGTCTGCTTGGGAACTTTATTTTGGTTAATCAGTCATCACTTGAGATAATGTTCATTTGCCTTTTCTGTGGCTCAACAAACATGTAACCCCATGTCTATAGAAATGTTTAAAGCTCAATAAAATGACTAAAAGGAACTCTTGACAGTTTAAACAATCACAGAGAAAAGTGTAAGAAGACTTAGCAGCTCTGCTTTATTAACAGTGTGTTATGTAACCCTTCCTGTTTACACCAAGACTAGACTGGGGAGAAACTATGTTTATAGTTCAGTTTCTGAGCTGATAGTGATCCAGACATTAAGTCGCCACAAAAAAAACAGAAGACTTCAGAGTGTGGTCTAGACCTACTTTATCTGTACAGTGTCCTGAAATAACTCATGATTTAACATTTTAAATACAATTGAATGGACTTCAGACTTCAGCTCTGACTCTTCATTTAAACCAGTGTTAGTGAGATTTAAGCAATAGCTCACGACATGCTGTGGTATGTTGTGATTATATGTCAGGTCAGGAAGAACAATGCTCCTTAGCTGTGATATAATCTCCACCTAGTTTTTCTGCGTAAACCTAACCGTTTCACAATGTTAAAGATGAAAAACTTTTTGTTTGCTAAAGGATCGAGAGAACTCATCAAACTACTGTCTACAACTGCATTTAAAACAGCCCTTAAAGGAGGAGCCAAGGTAAGATTCCGTAGAGACATGTATTTCTACATAAATTAACAGTAAATCAGAAAAAAACATCCACATATAACTACAGTCATGTGAACAAATTAGGACACCCATGCTAAAGTTGACTTAAAAAGAGGAATAAAAAAAATCATCTTTTGGAAATTGATCTTAATGCCTTAATTAAAAAAATTAGGAAAAATTCAACCTTTAAGGACACCAATTTTCTTTGTGAATGAATAATGTATCGTAAATAAATAAATGTTCTTCCTTAAAATACAGGGGGCATAAGTCAGTACAGCCCTATGTTAAATTCCCATAGAGGCAGGCAGACTTTTATTTTGAAAGGCCAGTTATTTCATGGATCCAGGATACTATGATCCTGATACAGTTCCCTTGGCCCCCACATCATCACATACCCTTCACCATACCCCCCCATCATCACATACCCTTCATCATACCCCCCATCATCACATACCCTTCACCATACCCCCCCACATCATCACATACCCTTCACCATACCCCCACATCATCACATACCCTTCATCATACCCCCCATCATCACATACCCTTCACCATACCCCCCATCATCACATACCCTTCAACATACCCCCCATCATCACATACCCTTCACCATACCCCCCCCATCATCACCTAGTTTTTCTGCGTAAACCTAACCGTTTCACAATGTTAAAGATGTGTTTAACACCGCGACGTTACCTTCTCTGATTTAGATATGAGGACGTATAACTTATGAAACGCTCCTGTGCTCTGACTTTGTTCTTTCAGACTTGATCTCTCTGCTGCAGTTTTCTGCTCTCTGGTGCGAGGATCAGGAAGACACAGAGACCTCCATCATGGCCATCGCCGACCAGCTGCTGGAGCAGATGTTCTCCTGGATCGAGCAGAGGGAGCGCTGTGCAGAGCAGCTGAAGAAACTGGCCCAGGAGCTGGAGTCACTCAGAGAGAAATGCAATGCCAGTGAATGTGTTGGCAGCACAGTGGCAGTGGCAGGAGCTGCATGTCTGATCGGTGCCGGCGTGGCCACTGTGTTGACCGCTGGAGCAGCTGCTCCATTTTTAGGTTTGTTAGGAGCAGCGTATTCAGGTACAGGCTTCGCTGTATCTGTAGTGACTAAAATCACAGAGCACTTCTTATCCAATGACACCATGAAAGAGGCGCAGAACACAGAACAGAAGAGCAATGAAATTGCAGAAAAAATACAAAAACTGTTCCAGCAACTGAAGGCGGAGAGGAGGGAGGTGAGTTCCTTCGCAGACCCAGATGATCTGGACCGACACATCACGACTGAAATCCTGAAAGCCATGGCCAGACGGAGTGGACTGGATCGGAAGATCAACTTCCGCATGCTTGATGATGAGCCACAGTTTTTCTTCGATGGACCAAGATACAAGAGTGTCGACTGGGTCTACTTCAATACTCCAGTGATGGTTGGATTTTTTGGAATTTTAGCATTTTTCACAGTTGAAGTTAGTGGGAAAAAATTAAAGTTTTTGTTTGCTAAAGGATCGAGAGAACTCATCAAACTACTGTCTACAACTGCATTTAAAACAGCCCTTAAAGGAGGAGCCAAGGTAAGATTCCGTAGAGACATGTATTTCTACATAAATTAACAGTAAATCAGAAAAAAACATCCACATATAACTACAGTCATGTGAACAAATTAGGACACCCATGCTAAAGTTGACTTAAAAAGAGGAATAAAAAAAATCATCTTTTGGAAATTGATCTTAATGCCTTAATTAAAAAAATGAGGAAAAATCCAATCTTTAAGGACACCAATTTTCTTTGTGAATGAATAATGTATCGTAAATAAATAAATGTTCTTCCTTAAAATAAGTCCCTTCACCATACCCCCCCATCATCACATACCCTTCACCATACCTAGAGATTAACATGGGGTACTTTCCATGAAATCATCTCTCAATGCAAATCAAACAGCTGTTAGACTAACTGAAATACAACCATGTTAATCTCTAGGTATGGTGAAGGGTATGTGATGATGGGGGGGTATGGTGAAGGGTATGTGATGATGGGGGGGTATGGTGAAGGGTATGTGATGATGGGGGGTATGGTGAAGGGTATGTGATGATGTGGGGGTATGGTGAAGGGTATGTGATGATGGGGGGGTATGGTGAAGGGTATGTGATGATGTGGGGGTATGGTGAAGGGTATGTGATGATGGGGGGGTATGGTGAAGGGTATGTGATGATGGGGGGGCCAAGCGAACTGTATCAGGATCATAGTATCCTGGATCCATGAAATAACTGGCCTTTCAAAATAAAAGTCTGCCTGCCTCTATGGGAATTTAACATAGGGGTGTACTGACTAATGCCCCCTGTATTTAAAGGAAGAACATTTATTTATTTACGATATATTATTCATTCACAAACAAAATTGGTGTCCTTAAAGATTGGATTTTTCCTCATTTTTTTAATTAAGGCATTAAGATCAGATTTTTTTTTTTTTTTTTTCCTCTTTTTAGTCAAATTTAGCATGGGTGTCCTAATTTGTTCACATGACTGTATGTCACAATTCTGTTTTCATGATTGGCAATCAGTGATTTACTGAATTGACAGTTTAGATAAATGTTCATGTATTGTGCGTTTATGTATTTTCCTTGGAGCTGACAGTCTGATAATATTGAACATTAATCATGTATTGATCCGTATTCATGATCAGGTTGTGGGAGGAGCTGTTGGAATGGCGTTTGCACTTCCTGAGGCGATTGACAACTGGAAAGAGCAGATCAAGAAGAATCATGTGACTGAAGCGAGCCAATCACTGAGAGATACAGCCGACGCTATTCTAAAGATGACCCGGATACTGAGGGGACAGTTTGACGACATGAAGTATGAAGTTGTCAGTTTACTAAAGTGTATTAAAGTGATTCCTCACCCAGTTAATCCAAAACAAAGGAATTTCACCCACGGGACAGAAGTTCCTGTCCTGGAAGTACTACTTAAGCAAATTGGTATTTTAACCTAAACCTTACCCGTCGATTTTGGTGCCTAAACTTAACTGTCATGGAGGTCTAACAGTGACCCTTTTGATCATTTTGCATCTTATTTGTAATGCTCAAAAAGCCAGTGCACACTAGCAACACTGTAGGATCAAATTGGGCCAGATTATTTACTTTCAGTAGAGCCAGTTCACTTAAGTCCCATAAAGGTGAAGTGCAACTTCAGATTTTAGATGGTGAGTCTTTTTTTTTTTTCTCCTGAGATCCTGTACGACACATCCGAGCACTGTTTGCTGTAAAGACTGTAACGTGGATGTTACATTATTAACAACCGTATTGGGGCTAGTAGGTAACGTTAGCATTAGTTAGCATCACGGCATAATGAATGAACGCGAGCTGCCCCGCAGGACTTAGCCACCCTGCACTGCAGGCTCATATGACGGTTCTCCTAAATTCCTGTAGCTGTAATAATGTCAATATGGCTTTAATTCATCATGTGTATTAACTTATAATACATCAGAGGATGCTATGCTTTAAAGCCTGTAACGTGGATGTAACATAATAAACGTCTCTGTTCCCAAACTGCCGGGGCTACAGTTAGCTAGTAGCACAACATAATGATTACATCTCCTTGGTTCTCTTAATACATCCATGGTTTATATGATAAGCATTAAACAATGAAAACGTTTTTTTGTAGTGAATATTTAAGACAATGAACGTGTCTAGCTACTCGTTTTCCACTAGAGAGAAGCTCCTGAATGAGCATGTTGCTACGACAACTCAAACTGTCGCTAGTGTGCATGTGTTTGATGTCAAGGGCCAGTCAACGTGGACGATCAGGGTATTTTTCGAGCTCCATGTCTGCTTAATGCACTTTTATGCAACTGTCATTGGAATGAACGGGGCTTTGCGCCGAACGCTGTATCCAGTTCTCTTAATACATCCACGACTGTGACCTACGACCAGATCACACAATTGCTTAGTCAAATTCAGTTAGAGCCAACATCATGCTAGCCAGCAACATTTCACAAAAGTTCTTCCTAATTCTTTTACCGAGATGTCATTTCATTGTAAACATTTGTTTACTGACCATCTTTTTGTTTGTTTTTGTATGATTCTAACTGCGAGTTCACTTGTTTCATTCACAGGAAGATGTTTGATGACATCGCTAAAAGTCAACAAGAACACGAAGAAAACAAGACTCAAGACTGTACAGAAAAGCCAGAGGAAGAGGAGAGTGATGGTGAGGATGAAGGGAGCGATCAGGAAGAAGAGGACATTGATAGTGAGGATAAGGAGAGCTATCAGGAGGAAGAGGAGAGTGATGGTGAGGAGGAAGGGAGTGATCAGGAGGAAGAGGAGAGTGATGGTGAGGAGGAAGGGAGTGATCAGGAGGAAGAGGAGAGTGATGGTGAGGAGGAAGGGAGTGATCAGGAGGAAGAGGAGAGTGATGGTGAGGAGGAAGGGAGTGATCAGGAGGAAGAGGAGAGTGATGGTGAGGAGGAAGGGAGTGATCAGGAGGAAGAGGAGAGTGATGGTGAGGAGGAAGGGAGTGATCAGGAGGAAGAGGAGAGTGATGGTGAGGAAGAGACAGAAGATGATGAAAGCAAGCAGACAAAGCGTCATCAAAAGAAGACTCAAAGTGAAGAAAGAGAAGAGAGTAAAGAAGTGTTGGAATGGTGCCAGGATCAGAGAAGTAACAGCAGCACTGTCGTGGAAAGCAATCACGAGCTTGAGAACAACCAAACACCACCTGCAGCAATAAGAGTGGCGTTGCTCAATCTTTGGTCTATGAATAACAAAACATCCAGAATCTTAGAGCTCATAACACAAAGCAATCTGGACGTCTTTCTCTCAACAGAGACTTACCTAAGAGAAGACACCGGAGTCAGAGTCCTCCGGGAGGCCTCGCCATCAAATTTCAATTTTTATTATCAGGCGAGAGCTAGTAGAGGGGGAGGGACAGCGATTCAGTTCACACAGGCATTGCAGAGTGAACAAATTCATTTTAACTTCATAACGACCTTTGAATTTGTTGCAGCAGTTCTGCAACATGAGGAATGGGACGAACCTGTCCTCATTATTAATGTGTATCACAGACCAGGGTACAACTTGACCCAATTCCGCGCATTCCTGGATGAGTTTCAAACACTGTTGGACCGTCTCATACTTCTCAACTACAACAGCATCATTGTGACCGGTGATTTCAATATCTGGGTTGATGTTGAAAACAGGCGCTCTACTGATGAGTTTGATTGGCTTTTGTTGATTAACAATCTGGACCAGCATGTACAGGAACCAACACACCGGGCAGGTCACTCTCTGGATCTGGTGATCACCAGAAATGTTGACATCTTTGATCTCTTTGTCTTGGACAATGGAATATCAGATCATTACACAGTTTATTTCAGCGCAAGGCCAGTGTCAAAAGATACGAGGGAGAAAACCAAAAAAAACATGGAACAGGACGATCAGGTGAAACGATTCAAAAAGGAGGAATAGAAAGTTTATCAGCTTTAGAAAAATAGGCCAACTTCAACGGTATTATTGCAAATTTGGCTTTAAATAGTTTAGTTTAGAATTGGTAGAGCCGTAAGAGAGAACTCCGGTCTATTACCGTTCTACAGAGAGATTTGGGATACATTTGGGCCTTTTTTGAAGAAATGTAAATAGTTTGTCCTTTATATGAGTTATAATGTTCATTATGTTTATTTTTGCACTGGATGACTCCAAATATATAGGAGAAGTGTTTAGACAACACAAATGCTTGTGTAGCATTGCTGTGTGTGTGATATCAATAAATATGACGTTATTATTTTGATTATTGGCAAAAGCATCTGGACTTTTTTTGAAAAGATTTATATATTTCGTCAACTGTATAAGTTATGTTTATTTCTTCACAGTTTGACACCCAAGACATATGGGAACTGATTCAGACAGGAGATTGGCTCAGCTTGTATTGCTCTGTGTGTGATATCAATAAATATATGTGAGATTAATTTTCCATTTAATTTATTTATTTGTCTTTAAGGTCATACAACCTTTTTTTGCATTCAAGTGACCTCACTACAGCACAAATATGCCATAGCCCAGTTTTCCTGAAAAAAATGATTTACATTGATTGACTAGAGACAACAGGGTTGATGTTTTACAAGCTTTTTTAGAAAATAAAACCAGACGGACAAGAAATTGTAAAAATGGCCTCAGGGTGATGAGTGTTAAATGAAAGTAGTCTAGCTAATATTAAAGTAAGGTTAAAAGTGCAAGAGGACTTGGTTAAAGGTGCATCAAAGATGTTTTGTGTGTGATCCAAGAGACTTCTTAAGATCTGACTGAACGGTAGGGAAATCCAGCTATTAAAGCTGTATAGGGTCATTGTCTAGATAAAGTTTGTTAGTGTTTCTGGCTGTTGTAACGACAGTCGTAATGATTGTCTGAGACCTTTGAGGCCAAGTCTGAACGACCATTGTTGGCGTTCTCACATAAGGCCAAATGTGAGCATTTGTTTATAAAATGGGGACATTAATTATCATGAATTCATTCATGTAGTACTTCATGAACTATCAGTAAAGTACATGGATTAATAGTATCTCATGCACGACTTAATGCAGGAACCAAACCTTAATTAATGCATCAGTTAAGGAATTTATAATGTAATAATAATGATGTTCATGTCTTCTCCATTGGTATATGTAGTTAAAGTGACAGGCTAAAGAAACGGGATAGTGTTGTAATCATAATTAACTAAATATTACTTAATTACTTTACTACTTTACTTTTTACTAACTTCGAAATGTCTTGATAATTTTTGGTTTGAGGGGGCACAGATGATTGCTGCATGTGCCACCATTAATCATACCTTATTATCAACGTTAAAGATGAACCACAAACATGATGAAGTAATGTTTAGTTAGTCATGATAACACCACTACTATTCAGTTTCTTTAGCCTGTCTCTTTAACTACAGATGTACCTTAGAAGAAGATATGAACATCATTAATAAATCAGAAATCATGATGATTGAAACACCTTAATGCATTCATTAACGTATTGTTTCTGCATTAAGTCGTGCATGAGATACATGAATGAACATGAATCCTTGTACATTACTGATAGGTCGTGAATTACTACATGCATGGATTCATGATAATTCATGTACCATTATTATAAAGTGTTACTGCTTAGTTTCGAGATGAAAGGACAGCATTATTATTAATGTTGCAGACCTCCTCCCTGTTAAGCGACGGTTTCTCTATCTGAGTGTTAATGCCTTCCTCGACAACTCCTTCAAACCACCTGTCCTGTCTGTCTAAAATATTTACCTGCTGGTCCTCGAGAGTGTCCTTTATGCATAAGAAAAGAGTAAATAGTTATAAGTAGATATTTAATTTTGTGTTTGAACTATGGAGCAGTGTTGCCATAGTTCTAGTTACCTAATTCACTCTGAAGGATTTTTGTTTCTGATATATTACTTCATATTGTTCTACTTTACTTTGTGCACACTTTGCTGTATGAATTCTAAAATTTACTTTGAATGCTGTTCACACTGAAACTTTTCATTGGAAAATAGGTCAAAAACATTTGCCTTTCTCTTAATTTTCTCAAAATGTCCAGTTGCCAAATGAACTAGCAATGATACAAAGAACTGACACAAGTGTGTAATGATTTATAGTGTGAATATTAAACATGATTTAGAGTAATTATTGTAATCACAACTTCATTGGGTTCCTGACATTGAGTGTCATCTGCTGCTTAAACACCAAAGGGCAGCAGAGATCAGTCTGTCAGATTAATTTACAGACCATCAAACAGGAAGACTGGCAGTACAAATATAATGGATTAGAATGTTATTAACTTAATATTTGATTCAAATATACAAAATCAAAACCTTCACCGTGTTTTTGTTGCCAAGGGCCAATATACAGGAGACTAAAAACTACAGTTAGTACAGTAGAGAGCGAAATATAAACATAAAACTGAGAAGTAGGGATGGGGGAATTAAGCCTTTTGGAGAATTTGGAGCTTCAAACGTAGCGAACACACTGTGGCTTGTCTCCAGTAACGTTAGTCCAACAGCTCCACTGTAGTCAGTATATGCTGACCAACAGGTGTTGACTGAAAAAGACTTCGTAGATTTGTGTTTCCTGCTACTTGGGATCTAATTGGAGATGAACATCCATCCATCCATCCATCTTCATCCGCTTATCCGGTATCAGGTCGCGGGGGTATCAGCTCCAGCAGGGGACCCCAAACTTCCCTTTCCCGAGCCACATTAACCAGCTCCGACTGGGGGATCCCAAGGCGTTCCCAAGCCAGGTTGGAGATATAATCCCTCCACCAAGTCCTGGGTCTCCCCCGAGGCCTCCTCCCAGCTGGACGTGCCTGGAACACCTCCCTAGGGAGGCGCCCAGGGGGCATCCTTACCAGATGCCCGAACCACCTCAACTGGCTCCTTTCGACGCGAAGGAGCAGCAGCTCTACTCCGAGCTCCTCACGGATAACTGAGCTTCTCACCCTATCTCTAAGGGAGACGCCAGCTACCCTCCTGAGGAAACCCATTTCGGCCGCTTGTACCCTGGATCTTGTTCTTTCGGTCATGACCCAGCCTTCATCACCATAGGTGAGGGTAGGAACAAAAACTGACCGGTAGATTGAGAGCTTTGCCTTCTGGCTCAGCTCTCTTTTCGTCACAACGGTGCGATAAATTGAATGTAATACCGCACCCTCTGCGCCGATTCTCCGACCAATCTCCCGCTCCACTGTCCCCTCACTCGCGAACAAGACCCCAAGGTACTTGAACTCCTTCACTTGGGGTAAGGACTCATTCCCTACCTGGAGAAGTCACTCCATCGGTTTCCTGCTGAGAACCATGGCCTCCAATTTAGAGGTGCTGATCCTCATCCCAGCCCCTTCACACTCGGCTGCGAACCGATCCAGTGAGTGCTGAAGGTCACAGGCCGATGATGCCATCAGGACCACATCATCTGCAAAAAGCAGCGATGAGATCCCCAGCCCACCGAACTGCAACCCCTCTCCACCCTGACTACGCCTCGATATCCTGTCCATAAATACTACAAACAGGATTGGTGACAAAGCGCAGCCCTGGTGGAGGCCAACTCTCACCTGAAACGAGTCTGACTTACTGCCGAGAACCCGGACGCAGCTCTCGCTTTGGTCATGCAGAGAATGGATGGCCCTGAGAAGGGACCCCCTCACCCCGTACTCCCGCAGCACCTCCCATAATATCTCCTGGGACACCCAGTCATACACCTTCTCCAGATCCACAACACACATGTAGACCGGTTGGGCATACTCCCAGGCTCCCTCCAGGATCCTTGCGAGAGTAAAGATCTGGTCCGTTGTTCCACGACCAGGACGGAATCCGCATTGTTCCTCTTCAACCTGAGGTTTGACTATCGACCGAACCCTCCTTTCCAGCACCTTGGAGTAGATTTTACCGGGGAGGCTGAGAAGTGTGATACCCCTGTTATTGGCACACACCCTCTGGTCCCCCTTTTTAAAAAGTTCCTACAGTGAAATTGCGAAGAAAGCCAAGGTGTCAGTGAGTACAGTATTCTTCACCATCAAAACGCACTTAGAAACTGGGGGAAGCTCTGACAGGAAGAGGTCTGGCAGACCCAAAGCCACAACAGAATCAGAAGACAGGTTTCTAAGAGTCAACAGCTTGCATGATAGGCGGCTCACAGGGCAACAGCTTCAAGCACAGCTTAATAGTAGTCGTAATAAGCAAGTCTCAGTTTCAACTGTAAAGAGAAGACTTCGAGCTGCAGGTTTGATAGGTCTAGCTGCAGCAAGAAAGCCATTGCTAAGACGTCAGAATAAGAAAAAGAGGCTTGCCTGGGCCAAGAAACATTGCCAATGGACTACTGAAGACTGGAAGAAGGTGCTATGGACTGATGAATCAAAATTTGAAATCTTCGGTTCATCACGCAGGATTTTTGTACGCCGTCGAGTAGGCGAAAGGATGGTTCCTCAGTGTGTGACATCAACTGTCAAACATGGAGGAGGAAGCATGATGGTCTGGGGCTGTTTTGCTGGATCCACGGTCGGTGATTTGTACAGAGTGAAAGGCACCCTGAACTGAACTGAAATGCGCATAGTTGGTCAGGGGTTCATCCTACAGCAAGATAATGACCCAAAACATAAGTCCAAGCTATTCCAGAACTACCTTAGCAAAAAAGAACAAGATAGTAAGCTTAAAAACATGGAGCGGCCAGCACAGTCACCAGACTTAGACCCCATTGAGCTGGTTTGGGATGAACTGGACAGAAAAGAGAAAGCAAAGCGACCTACAAGTGCCACACATTTATGTTGTTGTTGGACTTCTACAGTCTAAGATTGTGTCAGGTCCTGTCGTTCTTTCTAGTAGTCCTGTGTTTAATGAACCATTGGAAGTTGAGGGCAAAAGGTGATGAATTTTATCTCTAATTGTTATAATTTCATCATTAAAGAAACTCATGAAGTCGTCACTACTCAGAGCTATAGGAATAGATGGCTCAGTAGAGCTGTGGCTGTCAGTCAGCCTGGCTACAGTGCTGAAAAGAAACCTTGGGTTGTTCTTATTTTCTTCTATCAATGATGAGTAATAGTCTGATCTGGCATTTCTGAAGGCCTTCCTATATGTTTTCAGACTGTCTTGCCAAACTAAACGAGATTCTTCCAGTTTGGAGGAACGCCATTTACTTTCAAGTTTTCGTGAGATTTGTTTTAATGCGAGTTTGGGAGTTATACCAAGGTGCTAGTTTCCTTTGCTTCATCATCTTCTTTTTGAGGGGAGCAACAGAGTCTAAAGTCGTCTGTAGGCAGGCCGTAGCAGCGTCTACAAAATGATCAATTTGGGAGGGACTAAAGTTAACATAAAGGTCCTCTGTTATATTAAAGCATGACATTGAGTTAAAGGCTGTTGGAATATTTTCCTTAAATTTAGCTATAGCACTGTCAGATAGGCATCTAGTGTAGAAGGTTTTATTTAATTTCATATATAGTTATTAAAAAATGGTCTGATAATAAGGAATTCTGTGGAAATACTATTAAATCTTCAATTTTGATGCCATATGACAACACAAGGTCGAGTGTGTGGTTAAAACAGTGAGTGGCCTTATGCACACTCTGACTGAAACCAATTGAATCTAGTAGTGAGCTGAAGGCAGTACTAAGGCTATTGCTGTCAACGTCCACATGGATATTAAAATCATCTACAATAATTATTTTATCTGATTTTAGGACTACACATGACAAAAACTTTTCAGATAAAAATTCAGAATACGGGCCTTGCTCTCGGTAAACAACAAAAAATATAATTGGCTGTAATGTTTTCCATGTTGGATGTTGAAGATTAAGAACAAGACTTTCAAACGAGTTATAATTAAGTTTAGGTTTAGGATTAATTACCAGGTTTGAGTCAAATATGGCTGCAACCCCCCCTCCTCGGCCTGAGCCTCGAGGAATTTGAGTATTAATATGACTGGGAGGAGTGGCTTCATTTAGACTAACATATTCTTCATGGCCCAGCCAGGTTTCAGTAAGACGGAATAGATCAATTTGGTTATCTGATATCAATTTGTTGACTAATATTGCTTTAGAAGTAAGTAAGTAAGTACATTTTATTTATACAGTGCTTTTCACAGACAAGGTCACAAAGTGCTTTACAATGTGCATAGACAATAAAAACATGGTAAAAATAATCAATAGAATAAAATACAAATACAACAGAAACAATTATCAAATTAATAAAAGACATAAGCTACCCAAAAGCTAACCTGAACAAGGGAGTCTTCACTTGTTTCTTAAAACAGTCCACATTCTCAGCAAACCTAATGCTAAAAGGCTAATGCATTATCCTAATGCTTAAGGATAGCCCCTCTTTTGTTTACCTTTGATTCAATCGATCTCAGTCGGGGGACAGACACCGTGGTTATGGGATTATGAATGGGCGACTGCTCTAACGGAAGCACAGAGGAGCGAGTAGCACTGCACCTCTGATTACTAATATCAAACTTGGTTTATGACCGATAGCAGTGGCAGTTCTTACAACATTCATTACAACAGGAAACACTTTTTAAGTTGAACAATCTCCACAATGAACACAATTCTGCACAAAATATGACAGTATAGGTTATCAGAACTTAAAATAAATATACACTATATACATAAATGTGCCAACAATATATACAATAATAAAAAAATTAACAAGATTAATAAATTAATAAAACGGTATAAAACATGCTATATATATATTAGGGCTGTCAAAATAACACGTTAATTTCAATTCATTAATCTGATAATTTTTTAACGCGTTATAAAATAACGCGGATTAATCCATTCCATATTGAGGTTTGACACGGAGCGTTCTAGCACCATTGGACTGTAAAATGAAGGAGGAGACGAGAATGTTCTGCCTGGATCATTAACTGGAACATTTACTTCCTGCCAACCCTGGCTACTGAAATCTGGCTCCACTGATATGTCTGCTCTTCTCTCTGATGCTCTGAAACACAAACACTGCTGCACATGACGCTAGTTAACACTATACTCAACAGCAGCTAACGTTAGCCTACCGCTAGCTAGTTAACACTATACTCAACAGCAGCTAACGTTAGCCTACCGCTAGCTAGTTAACACTATACTCAACAGCAGCTAAGGTTAGCCTACCGCTAGCTAGTTAACACTATACTCAACAGCAGCTAACGTTAGCCTACTGCTAGCTAGTTAACACTATACTCAACAGCAGCTAACGTTAGCCTACCGCTAGCTAGTTAACACTATACTCAACAGCAGCTAACGTTAGCCTACCGCTAGCTAGTTAACACTATACTCAACAGCAGCTAACGTTAGCCTACCGCTAGCTAGTTAACACTATACTCGACAGCAGCTAACGTTAGCCTACCGCTAGCTAGTTAACACTATACTCGACAGCAGCTAACGTTAGCCTACCGCTAGCTAGTTAACACTATACTCGACAGCAGCTAACGTTAGCCTACCGCTAGCTAGTTAACACTATACTCGACAGCAGCTAACGTTAGCCTACCGCTAGCTAGTTAACACTATACTCGACAGCAGCTAACGTTAGCCTACCGCTAGCTAGTTAACACTATACTCGACAGCAGCTAACGTTAGCCTACCGCTAGCTAGTTAACACTATACTCGACAGCAGCTAACGTTAGCCTACCGCTAGCTAGTTAACACTATACTCGACAGCAGCTAACGTTAGCCTACCGCTAGCTAGTTAACACTATACTCGACAGCAGCTAACGTTAGCCTACCGCTAGCTAGTTAACACTATACTCGACAGCAGCTAACGTTAGCCTACCGCTAGCTAGTTAACACTATACTCGACAGCAGCTAACGTTAGCCTACCGCTAGCTAGTTAACACTATACTCGACAGCAGCTAACGTTAGCCTACCGCTAGCTAGTTAACACTATACTCGACAGCAGCTAAGGTTAGCCTACCGCTAGCTAGTTAACACTATACTCGACAGCAGCTAACGTTAGCCTACCGCTAGCTAGTTAACACTATACTCGACAGCAGCTAAGGTTAGCCTACCGCTAGCTAGTTAACACTATACTCAACAGCAGCTAACGTTAGCCTACCGCTAGCTAGTTAACACTATACTCAACAACAGCTAACGTTAGCCTACCGCTAGCTAGTTAACACTATACTCAACAGCAGCTAAGGTTAGCCTACCGCTAGCTAGTTAACACTATACTCAACAGCAGCTAAGGTTAGCCTACCGCTAGCTAGTTAACACTATACTCAACAGCAGCTCTACTTAATTAGATTACATTTTTAATCGATTGACAGCCCTTATATATATATATACATACATACATACAGTCATGTGAAAAAATTAGGACACCCATGCTAAAGTTGACTAAAAAGAGGAATAAAAAAATCAGAAGAAATCCAACCTTTAAGGACACAAATTTTATTTGTAAATGAATAATGTATCATAAATAAATAAATGTTCTTCCTTAAAATACAGGGGGCATAAGTCAGTACACCTCTATGTTAAATTCCCATAGAGGCAGGCAGACTTTTATTTTGAAAGGCCAGTTATTTCATGGATCCAGGATACTATGATCCTGATACAGTTCCCTTGGCCCCCCCATCATCACATACCCTTCACCATACCCCCACATCATCACATACCCTTCACCATACCCCCACATCATCACATACCCTTCACCATACCCCCCCATCATCACATACCCATCACCATACCCCCCCATCATCACATACCCTTCACCATACCCCCACATCATCACATACCCTTCACCATACCCCCCCATCATCACATACCCTTCATCATACCCCCCATCATCACATACCCTTCACCATACCCCCCCCATCATCACATACCCTTCACCATACCCCCACATCATCACACCCCCCCATCATCACATACCCTTCACCATACCCCCACATCATCACATACCCTTCACCATACCCCCCCCCCCCATCATCACATACCCTTCACCATACCTAGAGATTAACATGGGGTATTTTCCATGAAATCATCTCTCAATGCAAATCAAACAGCTGTTAGACTAACTGAAATACAACCATGTTAATGCGTCCGACCATGCGTCATCAGACCCGAAGTCGCCATGTTGGAGGTACTCCGCATCACAACAAAGAACAGGCACTGAAGTAGATCCCGAACGGCGTTAAGGAAAATGGTTCATTATTGCCGTGTTTTAGGTTGTACCAAAAGGTCAGACTGAGAAAAACATTTGGAATATTATCGACTTCCAAAAGTTATTAAAAACCAGGGAGAGGAATGCCAGAAGTTATCAGAGGAAAGGAGCTGCTTGTGGTTGGCAAAGCTCAACCAGGATCTATGAGGGGAAACTCGTTCGGTCTAAAACTATTGAGAGTCACTTGGCTACATCTTGAGTATGACAATGATATCATACAGTTAAGGTTAGGTTGATTAAAGACGTTATTGCATTACTTACTTTGGCCTTCACAACACAACTGTCGTTGATGACTTGGTACTGCGTCTCCCTCACCCATCCACACACCATCTGGTTATAAGCCTCCAAACTTTTGTAGGATTTAAGGTCTTCCGCTGTGTATGGGCTTGGTGAGAAAACCAGGTAGTTGACTATATCGGATATGCAATTGAAGGAAGAATCACCAGAGCCCTGTACTACGAAGCGAGATCAACATGTCCTGGGTTTCTTTCAGTTCCCCAGCTTCACCTAACCTAACACCCGCGGTCCTGCATAACCTGTATCACGACGCTGGTTATCAACTAGTTCAATCAACCCAGGGTTTCCCAATCCAGCGGCGTGCACGTTCACATAAAAGAGGCGGGGTTTGCACAGCACGACCAATCGCAAACATCTACCAAAGCCGCATATTTTATATAAGAAGAAGAAATTATAATTCTACATAAATATGAAGAACACAGACACGGTTTTGCAGGCAAAACACAATACAGTCGCTGCTTCCTAAAACAGGAAGGAAAGCTGGCAAAAAAAATAGCCGACGCAGTAAATGCGTAAATCACAACGCTTATTAATATCACTTCCCATCAGTCAGAGACTAGATCTGACCATAATTACACTTGTACACTTTCCATAAACTGTCGTTGCTTTAGCCTAGTATTTCAGTTGCAACCCTGGGAAGCCGTCGTGAGAGCAAATAAAATATATAAAAACATAATTCAAACTGATGTGCGCATTGGCAACACACGGCTCAAGAAGCCGAGCCGATATGTAATTCCCTCCCATTACAATCTATATATTTCATAAATATACACATCAGGGAATGCTAACGGGGTTGTCGGTCTCTAAATGTGTTAACTTTCTCTCTCCCTCTCTGTGCACCGAGCTCCACCTGATCTTCTAAGAACGGTGATGCCGTTATCAATCGAGCATTGATTGGTCAGTAGGCGGTGCTTTTACACCAGTTGATCTCTGATCTCCAACATAACCTGCTCCCGACCAGGTTAGGTGTTCAGCATACGTTACCACGGCGATTGAACCCGATCACAAGTGATCCACCTTCGCAGTACAGAAAACCCTGGGTTGAACCTGAAGTTAGCTCGTTAATGCCAAATCTCGCTTTGTAGTACAGGCCTCAGGTCTCCATGGATCCAAGAAGAGGGAGCCAACTTGTAGGGATCTGCACGGCCAGTAAACTGTAATTTCTCAAAATATCGTGCCTTTTTTGTGGTCCAAGTCCTTCCATGCCTTTGCATCTTTGACGCGTTTTGATGAGCTTTTCTGTTGTTTAGACATAAAGTATTAAAGTATCCAAAGTGCACAATACTCCATTACTCCATTCAGTTGTTTACACAGAGTGCCTCCAAAATGGCCGCGCATCCAGGTTACCGCCCAGAACGTGACGTCGGTGAAAACCCTCTATAGGCTACTAATGCAGTCAGAGCGGCTCCGTCCCAAGTGGGATGAATGCCGTCTCTCCTAATCAGACCAGGCTTTCCCCAGAACACCCCACAGTTATCTATGTTGCCCACATCACTAACTGAGCACCATTCTGACCATAGACAATATATAAGAATGGACCAACAGACCCCGTGTCTCTGGACGGAGACCAGTGAAGGACATTAGAAGCTCTTTCCCGGTGATGGCTGAGCGTTACTGAGCAGCCTCCAACTGAGCTTGAAGACGTAGATGTGACGTGAGCAACCTGTCTGAAAGTTGGAAGTCTTCTGGTAGCTGTGCCAAGAGAAATCTCAATCATTCCCAATCTAGCAGAGACGGAGAGCGTAGGTATATGTAAGGAGATAACATAGACACAGGCTCATTATTGATCACTAAAATGATAGTTAACATTAGTCATTACACTTAAACAGCTGATGGAAGTCCAAACTGCCTGAGAGCTTCTCCTGTACTATACGGTAACTCCTCTACTATGAGACAGGAAGTCTCGTGGTTATGACCCAATCGTTAGGCTATTGTTATAAAAACGTCTGCTACGGAGCCATAACGTGAGCTACAAGGTAATGGAGCCTTTTATAGATTGTCATGTTTCTTTAGAAATAAACAACGGACAAATAGAGTCTTTAAACTCTTCAGATGTAAAGGTATTCTCTGTCTAAGTGACGTCAGAATAAATGGGAGTCAATGGGATGCTAACGGGAGATGATGGCTTGGTAGCATCAATGGCGCCAGAGGAGGTACGCGGTCTGAGGAGAATCTTACCCCCTTGATTCCGACAACCAGCGTTTGAAGGAAGACATGCGGCTGTACATGTCATCGCTGATCAGGTTTGGCAGGGGTCCAAAGAAAACTACTGAGTCCGACATTGTCTTTGCATATGCATAAAGTGACTTAACATTCATTTTAGTGATCTCCGATTTACGTAATCGGGTATCATTACCACCTACATGAAGTAACTGCAGTCACGCCATCTGTGGTTCAGAGAAGCGCGGTCATGCCATCTACGCTTAAAAATATATTGCGCGTCTACACGAGGTTGCATGGTAGGCTAAAGGTGTATGCGCTTGGTGTCGGCAGACTTTTAAAAAAATATTCATAATAAAATAAATAAAATCAAATTGTTTTCTGCAAACTCCACCAGATTATTGTTCTTCATCTCACAGACTACCACTGTGGTGATTTTCATGTTGTTCTACTGTTTTATTATTTAATAATTGACTGCCAAAGTCAGGACCAATACTGTTTGTATACATATGCTGTATATTAAAGACTACTCTATCTGTAAAAAATCCTGAGATAACTTCTGTTAGGATTCAACACTATAAATCAAATTGAATTGACCTGTGGATAAGTGTACTAACGAACAGTGCTCTGATGTTCTTTCTTTTTATGTTTTCTTTCTTTTAATGTACGACATCAACCTGAAAAAGGAGGTGTGGTGTTAGAGAGCAGTGAGCTGCCCAGACCTCTGGTGCAGGATACATGTCCTGCTACTAGCATGACACATCACACCACAATCTACCAGGATTGGTTTATATTATACACTGTCAGAGAAAGAGAGAGGTGCACTGTGGGTAATGTAGGCACTATGTTTTAACACAGAAGAATACTGTGTGGAATACATGACAATATCTCCTGTTCTACTGCATCGGATTTAATCCTAATTATTTATGTTCACCATGAGTCTAATGTTATAGGAGAGCAACGATAAGTAATGGATCTGTGTTAGATCCCGTTGTATCGGAGGGGGTACCCACTCAATGAGCCGTGTGTCAAACTGCACCAAAGAAATATAAAGGCTGGAGACTGAAGATGCAGCATATAAATTCTTGCTACTTATGGCTGCAAGGATTTATTATGAAATAGCTTTACCCACGATGTCTTGTATGTAGTGTATCATTGCAATGGCAGGAACAAAGGATTGCTTAAATCTTGTGGTTTTGATTTTCAACAATTCTTGTTTCATTTTGTGAACATATTAGAGTCAAAGGTTTTTACACAGGGGGGATTGTCTTTCTCTTTTTATCACTCCGTAAATCACAACATGCTGTAAAGAGCCATAATAAATCCATTTTCTCCATGTTTTTATGAATATAATATGGTTTTAATCAGGCGGTGAAGTGGAGTGTAACTGAGCCTTGAATCTGTTGTTTTTACTCTGGGCTTTCAGTTGTGTTGCTCGGATGTGGTTAACATGTGGAAAGTCTCTGTGTGGCAACTTCCTGAAACAAGATGCATGAAGCAGAACAGCAGAGATCAGCAACTACAGGTACAGCTGGACTACATACTAATCGTTGTTTTATTTGTTTGATATTTTGAGTTTGTATAGAATTGATTTATTGTATTATCCTTGTAGATAAGTCACTAATGAACATGTTTTTATTGACATTTAACGTGTTCAGTTATTTGTACATTTGTGGCGTCCATTGTTTTTCCAGCCCACTTGGAAACCACAGCCCCTGAAGCCGCGACAGCTGCATTATGGTGACTTGAATGTTTCTCCCATAATTACCCAAAATAACACTAAATATAGCTGCAATCAGCAATGAGGGGGCCAAGCAGTACACTAGCAGGAATGGCGTTGCCATGGCATGACCAAGCACTCACAGCAATTTTGATGGCAATTCAATAAAGAATGGCTGAGATATCAGCTCATTTACTTTGTTACAGTGACATTTTGTGACCTGTGAAAACTTTTTACTGTTTTTGATGAAATCCAATATGGCAGCCGGATCAATTATGTTGCCGTCACAAATTGGCAGGTGTCGGCCTCAGGACCTCCCACAGTATTAACAGACAACCACTAATACGTTTTAATTGCAAACACATCAAACGTTATAGGCCAAAACGTAATTTTGGTAATGACAGCGCCCACTATAGGTCTATGGTCACCAAATTCCTTGAGCCTCTTCCTAATTGGACCCTATACTTATCTACAAAGACTGGTGTTGATACGTGGAAGACTTGCCGAGATATGAGTTCACTTCCGGTTTGGCGGCTTCGCCATCGATTTCGATTGGCTGTGACGGGCAAACACTTTTGAAAATCAATACGCAATGGAATAACGTTTGTGAGGCATCGTCTGAAGATCACCTTTGCCACGTTTCGTGAAAATCGGACCAATTTTGTGACCTGTGAAAACTTTTTAGTGTTTTTGATCAAATCCAATATGGCGTAAGGTCCAACATGGCGGATATTGACATCATGGGGTGGGTTGAATTTGGCGTCATCCAAGGATTGCAATTATATCTCGATGTTCAAAATCGGACATACAGTTCAAAAGTTAATCGCATGGATGCAGCGCCAACTTTGACCCATTGGTGGCGCTAGACTGCCTGTGGTGCAGACCTAAAACTTGGTGAAATGAATTATGGGACTGTCCCGAATCAATGTGCCAAATTTCAAAGTAAACTGTTTACAGTACGGTTCTATGGGCTGCCATAGACTCCCATGGCAGAGGAAAGATGTGTAATAAGTAGAATCACACCCAAATATCGACTTTGTTTCCCCTGCAATCATTGAGTGTTGCACTGTCCATAAACGGGGCAACTGTCTATGGTTAGTTCATGTCTGTAACAGCAGTTCAGTCAAGTTTCGGTTATCTAAACTGCTAAAGTCAGTTGACCAGGTGAAGTGAAGATAACGTCGGTAGCCCAGTGGTTACAAACTGGCTCCGTAGTGAATGACACGCCAACATGCTAACGGAATCAGTGTTGTTGTGATTTTAGCTGAGCTAGACCAAAGAATATTCAGTTAAAACATGATGAAAACGTGATGCTGTTTTGCCCTTCTTGTTCTCCGTGAATTAGCAGGAAGTGATGTAATGTAGCATTTTCTGTGGAGTGAGCACTGCACCTTTTGTTTTTAAAAAAACCTAGCTGTTGTGTTAAGTAATGGGGAGGGAGGATATTTTCAGAGGAGTGTGGGGCACCTTTTTGAATGTAATGGAAAAATGATCTCACGATTTTATTTCATTTATTATTTTGATTTTATTGCGCCTGGTAAGATTGGTAACTGGTTCTTTCAAGGCTTGTTGTTTTGTGTTCTTTTTGCGCTACCCCCGGCATCAGGCACTACTCGGAATTGCTGCTGCGCTCAAAGTTCAAATTATTTCAACTTCCCTCTATTTGCCGCTGACCCTCAAGGCGCAACCAATTCCAAAATGTTCCTGATTTGCCTCTTATCATGTGTAGGCAGCTTTAAGGAATGGATTGAGTTGATGAAAAAATGGCTGCATTTGAACGTGTTATAAACACAGTAATGGGGAGAGAGGATATTTTCAGAGGAGTGTGGGGTCTGATTTTATTTTAGTAATTATTTTTATTTTATTGGCACCTGGTGTTATTGATTGGTAAGATTGGTAACTCCATCTCTGAAGGCATGTTCATCTTATTAGCATTTTTTGTTGTTCTGTGTTCTTTTTGTAATGTGTGTTCTGTGCTGTAAAAGAAGTTTTTCTTACCAGCACTAGTAAATGTTTAAATTACAGAAATAACTGTCAAACATCACATATATGACGTATTGCCTGATCTTGTTCTCAACACCCAGCGGTACTAACGTGATGATGAAATCCCTAATTCTCCTCGGAGCAGAAGATTTCCTCTGACTTCGGCAGGGAGAAACTATGGCAACCGTGATAGAGCTGCTGGAAACTTTGGAGGATTTGGGAGATAAAGAGCTGAAAAACTTCAAGTGGTACCTACAGCAGCCTGACTTCCTGAAGGACTTCCCCCCCATCCCAAAGAGTCGACTAGAGAACGCAGACCGGCCGGACACTGTGGATCTGATGGTGCAGACCTACAGCCATCAGTGTGTGGACGTGGCCAAGAAGGTTTTAAAGAGGATGAGGAGGAACGATCTCGTGGAGAGTTTGTCAAACACTGACCCAGAACCTGAAGGTAATAATGTAAATCATACAATAATTTGCTCCCTAACAGTATCAGAGGTTTGAAACTAGAGTAGGTATAAACTAAGGAGAAAGAAGGACATGGGCATATCATCAGTAAAAGGGTTTAACTTGTGGAATAGTTTTGATATAGAATAAAAACTGTGTAGGTCACTTTTCAAATTTAAAACCATGTTCAAAATATGCTGTTTAACAAGTTGTCTTGATAGTTGTTTTTTTTTCTTTGTTTTGTAAGAAATATGTATTGCTTTGTATTGTTTTTGTACTCAAACTGCTGTAGTAGTGTCTAAAATAATATGTTTTGTAATAGGGGTAGGTGTATTAGGCTAATGCTTCACACGATTTCGGTCAATTGTTTATTTTATTTTTTATTCATGTCTTTTATTCCTGTGAAATCAAATGCCTCTGTTATGTATTTATCTACTTATAGGAGTATTCCTGATATGAACTGAAATAAATTACTACTACTAGTGTAATTATTACTAAGGTCTGTCAAGGAAAAACACCAGTTTCAGAAATGACTAAATCAATAACTATTTATATATATATATATATAATATAACTATTATGTTCTGCAGGTCAGTCAGCTGCTACAACATCTGGAGCAGGTGAGGGTTCAGTGACACTTTAGTAATGTTGGAGATCAAACCTTCAACCAATGAACTGCTCAACTATATATATATATATATATATATATATATATATATATATATATATATATATATATATATATATATATATAGAATGATATAGTTAAAAAAATTAGCTCACATCTGAAATTAAATAATTACACAACTGTCACAGACAAAATGAGGCATTATCTGATGCTAACATTTGATGAATTTAGGAGAAATCTACAGACACTACTTAAGACACTTTCCACCAGTCTGAGAGATGACATGTTATGGAAGATGAAGAGCCCCAAATCTGTAAATAGAAAAATAGTTTTTCCCTGCAGTGACTCACCTGACAGAGTATAAATAACTCATGAATGTTCCAACATCGTAAGCAATAAATATGTAATCAGTAAAGTAAAAGTATAATGTAAACTATTACATTTATTTCTCAGTGGAAGTTGATGAAATTGAAGAGACAAAGAACTCAAAGAGTCGACCAGAGAACGCAGACAGGCTGGACCATGTGGATCTGATGGTGCAGACCTACAGCCATCAGTGTGTGGACGTGGCCAACAAGGTTTTAAAGAGGATGAGGAGGAACGATCTCGTGGAGAGTTTGTCAAACACTGACCCAGAACCTGAAGGTAATAATGTAAATCATACAATAATTTGCTCCCTAACAGTATCAGAGGTTTGAAACTAGAGTAGGTATAAACTAAGGAGAAAGAAGGACATGGGCATATCATCAGTAAAAGGGTTTAACTTGTGGAATAGTTTTGATATAGAATAAAAACTGTGTAGGTCACTTTTCAAATTTAGAACCATGTTCAAAATATGCTGTTTAACAAATATAGAGTTGTCTTGATAGTTGTTTTTTTTTCTTTGTTTTGTAAGAAATATGTAGTGCTTTGTATTGTTTTTGTACTCAAACTGCTGTAGTAGTGTCTAAAATAATATGTTTTGTAATAGGGGTAGGTGTATTAGGCTAATGCTTCACACGATTTCGGTCAATTGTTTATTTTATTTTTTATTCATGTCTTTTATTCCTGTGAAATCAAATGCCTTTGTTATGTATTTATCTACTCATAGGAGTATTCCTGATATGAACTGAAATAAATTACTACTACTAGTGTAATTATTACTAAGGTCTGTCAAGGAAAAACACCAGTTTCAGAAATGACTAAATCAATAACTATTTATATATATATATAATATAACTATTATGTTCTGCAGGTCAGTCAGCTGCTACAACATCTGGAGCAGGTGAGGGTTCAGTGACACTTTAGTAATGTTGGAGATCAAACCTTCAACCAATGAACTGCTCAACAATATATATATATATATATATATATATATATAGAATGATGTAGTTAAAAAAAATTAGCGCACATCTGAAATTAAATAATTACACAACTGTCACAGACAAAATGAGGCATTATCTGATGCTAACATTTGATGAATTTAGGAGAAATCTACAGACACTACTTAAGACACTTTCCACCAGTCTGAGAGATGACATGTTATGGAAGATGAAGAGCCCCAAATCTGTAAATAGAAAAATAGTTTTTCCCTGCAGTGACTCACCTGACAGAGTATAAATAACTCATGAATGTTCCAACATTGTAAGCAATAAATATGTAATCAGTAAAGTAAAAGTATAATGTAAACTATTACATTTATTTCTCAGTGGAAGTTGATGAAATTGAAGAGACAAAGAACTCAAAGAGTCGACTAGAGAACGCAGACAGGCTGGACCATGTGGATCTGATGGTGCAGACCTACAGCCATCAGTGTGTGGACGTGGCCAACAAGGTTTTAAAGAGGATGAGGAGGAACGATCTCGTGGAGAGTTTGTCAAACACTGACCCAGAACCTGAAGGTAATAATGCAAAGCACACAAAACTTTGCTCCCTAACAGTATTGCTGTAACAGTAACTGCTGTAATGTTGTTGTGACCTATTGCATTTCTTTCTCAGTGAATGTTGATGATATTGAAGAGACTTCAAAGAACAAAGCAGCTTCATATGTTCATCCACAGGCTGCTTCTCTTTCTGAACTACCAACTGTCAGCAGGCAAACTGAAGGTTTGAAAGAAGTTGTCATCTTTTTATGGATTATTCCTGTTTAAGTTTCTTTCATGAAGAAATATGCAATGTCTGTCCAAAATTTGTGCTGGGTGTAGTAGTTTGCAATGCTGTCTGTCAAATCAAACGTCTGCAAGAACTCTTACTAATATGTTTATTAATAAATTACTCATTAAAAGTCATGCTAGAAATTGTGTCATCCACAAGAAGCAAAATGTACAAACTAAATTGTACATACAGCAAGATATTTTCTTCAGTTTAGATTCGCCACTTTGAAAAAAAAATGCAGTCGAGTTACTGGCTGTGTAGGGCAGCTCAGTAAATGTTAGCTACAGCTGATATAATCTGCCATGAGTTTTAACCAGCAAGTTTTAATCCTTATCAGCTAAAAACACAAAGCCTGCTAACTTTATCCTAAATGTTTTTTCTACATTCTCATTGGATGGAAAACACTTCAGGTCAAAATAGAAAAAAGGTTGTCTAAACCCAGCCCTACTTCTACCTGAGTCCAGCATTTGACAAAGTGGATCATAACAGTCTAAAAGGACAGGCTGAAGGTATTACAGCAAATGTATTGGCATACTTGATTTGCAATTATTGGGGTGGTGTGTTTTGTAGATCCATAAATATAAACATCTGATCAAAAATCTGTTCAGTGCTGACAGCTAGGAAAGAGATGGTTTCATAATTCACATTGTTCATGAATCTTACTTTTCTCTTCACAGATGTGATGGTGCCACTATTACAGCCTCCACAACCAAACACATCGCAGAAGATCAGACTGCAGTCTGACCTCCAGAACATGTTCACGTGTGCACAAGACAGGTGGATAGAGAAGCAACACAAGGAACTTTTGCATGACATGAACCCAGAGGTGTTCATGATGGACACCGGCACAGAGGGAACACCCATGAGAACAGTTCTGACCAATGGGATTGCAGGCATTGGCAAATCATTCCTTGTGCAGAAGTTTTTGTTGGACTGGGCTGAAAAAAGAGCCAATCAAGATTTGCATCTAATATTCCCCTTCACTGTCCAGCAGCTGAAATTATGGAGCGGAAAAAGATTTCGTTTGGCAGAGCTAATTCACGCATGTATCCCAGAAGCCAATGTCATTAAGGAGGAGACTCTTAACGACATCTTCACAACTTTACAGAATTCAAGAAACTCCAACTTTGACAAAAGTGAATTCAGACTTCTGTTTGTGTTTGATGGACTGGATGACAGCCTCCTTCGGCTAGATTTAATGGACAAAACAACAAAGTATGTTGATGTGACAAAGTCAACCACAGTGGCTGTGCTGCTGACAAACCTCATCAGGGGGAATCTGCTTCCCTCTGCTCGCCTCTGGATAATCACACAACCCGCAGCATCCAAACTGATCCCTCCTGATTGTGTTGACATAGTGACAGAGGTCAAAGGGTTCACTGACCCACAGAAGGAGGAGTACTTCAGGAAGAGATTCAAGGATGAGGAGCAGGCCAGTAGAGTCATCTCCCACATCAAGAGATCACAAAGCCTCCACATCATGTGCCACATCCCAGTATTCTGCTGGATCACTGCTACAGTTCTGGAGGACGTGTTGAAGACCAGAGAGGGAGGAGAGCTGCCCAAGACCCTGACTGAGATATACATCCACTTCCTGGTGGTTCAATTCAACCAGGAAAAGAAGTATGGCCCAGAAAAGTGCATTCAGTACATTAAGTCATTGGCAAAACTAGCTTTTCACCAGCTGCTGAAAGGCAACACAGTCTTTGATGAGGAAGACCTGAACCACAGTGGAATTGATATCATAGCAGCCTCAAAGTACTCAAAAGTATTACCAGAGATCTTCAAACAGGTGTGTGGGCAGAGAAACAATGAGGACCAGCAGAATATATTCTTCTTTGCTCACTTGAGCACTCAGGAGTTTCTTGCTGCTGTTCATGTGAATAAATCTCTGAGAGTCAAAAGTCTTTGGATGTGTTTTGGCAAAACCTCTAAAGCAAATGTCCACAAAATTGCAGTGAACAAGGCCTTACAGAGTCCAAATGGACACCTTGATCTATTCCTCCGGTTCCTTCTGGGTCTTTCACTGCAGACCCCTCAGAGTTTCCTACAAGAATGCCTGACACCCCCAGGAAGTAGCCCAGAGACCAACCAGAAAACAATAAAGTACATCAAAAAGAAGATCAGAAAGAATCTGTCTCCAGACAGAAGCATCAATCTGTTCCACTGTCTGAATGAACTGAATGATTGTTCTTTAGAGGAAGAGATCCAACTTTACCTGAGATCAGAAGGTCTATCCACAGATAAACTGTCTCCTGCTCAGTGGTCAGCTCTGGTCTTCATCTTACTGTCATTGGAAAACCATCTGGATGTGTTTGACCTGAAGAAATACCCTGCTTCAGAAGAGGCTCTCCTGAGGCTGCTGCCAGTGGTCAAAGCCTCCAACAAAGCTCTGTACGTGCACACACGTCTGGATACACGTATAAAATCAATAAATATAATATATAAAATGTAATTCATGTCACAGATCATATTGAAATTACCAAAGTTGGATTTAGAATTGATGCAAAGGGTTAAAAGGAGTTCCTCAGTAGATTCCGCTAGCACAGGTTTTCATTTATAGTTCAGCGTCTGATTTCACTCTTTTAGCTAGCATGGATAACGACTCTCAGGCTTATCCGAACACAATTGCAATTCCCCCCCTCGCAACCCCACACAAAACATATTTGGACACAATTGAATAGGGACCCAGAGAATTCCCAAAAAAGCGGCGCCTGCTGTCTTTGTCTGTGTGCCAAAGGGCATACTTTTCTCCGCCCAATGTCAATATGTGTGTTATGATTTTCGATACATTTTATGAACTTAAAAATATAAGGTTACGTTTACCCGCAGTCCCCGGGGACCTCCATGCTGCCGACTTGCTGTGCCAAAAACACTGCAGCCTTTCCGCTGCACAGAGCTTCAGAGAGTCGGGTATTAATGCAGGCAGGCAGGATTCATATCTGTGCAGAGCACAGGGACAAAATCAATCCAATCCAAACTGCCAACAGAGCCAGGGGGCTGAAAAACGTAGAGACACAGTGAGCATCCCAAACAAGCCTGCTAAAGATAAATTAGAAATTGTAATGCCAATTCTAAGATGATGGTGATAAACACAGCAGAGTCATCAAACAACTGCCAGTCATTCAAGAAATATGTTTTCACCGAATGTAATGTATGGAGATGGAGAGCCCAAAAAGAAGTCCTAAAATTAGCCTGGAAATCCAAACCCAAATCCGAAAGATGAAGGGTTTGGCAATGAGTAATGAAAATGTCCCAACACGAGGGGCTGCACCAAGCATGCATTTGAAAAGCACACAACTGGACAACACTACGACCAATCCCAACAATACACAGGGTGACGTATCCAGAGCGTACCCATATGCTTAGCTACCAGCGGAGCTAACTGGTAGATTAAACTCTTAGCTACCAGAGGAGCTAACTGGTAGATTAAACTCTTAGCTACCAGCGGAGCTAACTGGTAGATTAAACTCTTAGCTACCAGCGGAGCTAACTGGTAGATTAAACTCTTGCTGTATCCGGTCGGCAAAACAGCAAAAATGTCCTTCTTGCAAAGGAACGATTCGAGCGCCGTCTTCTCTTCCTCTTTTAGATAAAAAGCCAAGTCTATCTCGTTCATTGTAGCGTCCAAAGCCGTTTCAAACAACTGGTGTTCATCTGTAGCCATCTTGCAATGTTTACTAATGACTTGGACGTTGCAGTGCTGTCGTCATCTGTTTAGCTCGCCTCTGGCCCACCTATATCAGATATACTGATGTGATTGGTGCAGCTTGGCTATAATGGCATAGTTAATGAGCATCATTTCTGAATGCCAGAGTGACTCGCTGAACAAATTCAAATTGTGCTCTCGCAGAAATTCGAGTGAAAATAATTACTTCTTCTGAAGAGTCCATCATGTTTTTTTTAATACTCGGTGTCCTCCTTTGTGTGCGTGATCACGGAAGGCTTGTATCATGTGGACGCACCGACAGTGTTGTCATTACTTCCTCATGGGGGAGACAGAAACTATGTACTATAGCTTTAAAAAAGGGTAAAATGTGATGCTTCATCTCTTCCCCTCTTCAGGCTGAGTGGCTGTGATCTGACAGAGAGAAGCTGTGAAGCTCTGTCCTCAGTTCTCAGCTCTGAGTCCTCTAGGCTGAGAGAGCTAGACCTGAGTAACAACGACCTGCAGGATTCAGGAGTGAAGCTGCTCTCAGTTGGATTGGGGAGTCCACACTGTCTGCTGGAAAATCTCAGGTCAGCTTTCATGGTTTTCTTCTGCACATAACTGTTAAAATGCTGCTCTGAATGCTGTTTATCAGTACAAATCTTTAACAAAAGAAGCGCAAAGCAACCGTAAAATGATTCTGGCCAGAATTCACAAAGTTTGATTGCTTAAGTATCATGTTGTATGGGATGTATGGGGCTTTGTCATTAATAGTGGTTAGGGTTAGTTGTTTATTATTACATGAATGAATGTTGGGTTTGCCTTCATTGTGAAGTCACGTTAACTGATATGAAAAAGTGCTTAGAATTGTATCAAATGACAATGCAAGTGTTTCCGCAGGCAGACCACTCTTAGGGTTAATTGTTTGTGTCTGCAACAGTAAAACCGAAAACTAATTATATACTATACTATACGATGATTCAGTCTGTCAGGGTGTCTGGTCACAGAGAAAGGCTGTGCTTGTTTGGCTTCAGCTCTGAGCTCAAACCCCTCCCATCTGAGAGAGCTGGACCTGAGCTTTAATCATCCAGGAGACTCTGGATTTATGCTGATATCTGATGGACTCAAGGATCCAAACTGGAGACTGGACACTGTCAGGTATGATCTGTGAACAGGCTGTACTAGGGCTGCACGATATAATAAAATATTGACATTGCGATTGTGCTATTATTAACAATATTGGAGGGATTGATCATTTTGTACCACTCATTTTCATTGATAATATTAAAATTAAGATAATTACAGTGTTGGAAGGGATGTCTCTTCCACACCACAAAACTTTATTCAGAATGGTTTGACATATTTTGCCTTTAACAAATGTTGCGCACCCCTGCGATATATCGCAATAGTCCATAATGCGATGTGGATAAAATTGCAATTAATTGTGCAGCCCTAGACGGGACACATTTATGGTTGGAGATGCAACAACAGCTTACCCTGACTCATGTTTAATGGTGTTAAACTGCAAGATAAATTGCTTATATTATTTATTGCTTGTTTGTTTATTTCCTACATACATGCTGTTATTTCCCAACACAGTTGGGGACAACCGCATTTTACGGCAAAAATAACCATCTCCTGAAAGGAAGATTTTAAAATGTCAGTAATGTGTGCCAAGAAAGTAATTGCAAAAGTAGATGCAGGGTTCAACACTAACTTAAAAGCAGTTGCCAGGCTGGCAATGCTACCTGGTTGCCAATTTTAGATACAATGCAGTTGTGCGTCAGCCTAAAAATGAAAATGTATCTGACTGTGTTTCGTCCTTCAGGATGGACCATGGTGGAGAGCAGAGGCTGAAACCTGGTATGAGGAAGTGTAAGTGTATTTATAAGGTTTGATTAATCTGAACAGCACATGTTCATCTAGGTAGATAGAACATCTATTTATTCAGTAATTTATAAATAATAAAATGTGTTCGCTAAAATCCAACTGTGAATATATATGATAGTTAAAGGGATATTTAGCTGATTATTTACCAGCTCTGTCATGGGAATGTTGGCAGTGTGTTCAGATGTGATTTCAGTGTTCTGTTTCGCACTGCCCACACTCACATGACATCCCAGAGCAGGTTTAAACTCAGTTAAGTTCAGTTATTTGGGGAACGTATACACACAGATTTAGTTGTGAATCTGCAGACTTGCATGAATACGTCTTTACCTCTGCAGGTGTTTTTGTATTGATTTTGCATGTAATCACACAAGCACTAAAAATAGCTTTGGATAAAGATTTAAAACAAACAACAAAAATAAAAAAAATGTAAACTGCCAACACATGAACCTGTGCTGGCTGTGCCATTGTTTTCCTATGTGGAAAGCAGTGGAGTCAACTCGGAGGAAACGCTACCCTTGGTGTGGCGCAACATTCAAAATTGCCACCGAGTGCTTCGCTCAAATTTATGAAATTACTATGTCGTCATTGCTGCTGACCTTTTAAGGCGCGGCAAAAGCCAAAAGAAATGTTGATGACCTACGCTGCGCTTTGCCTCTCTGCTCTGTGCCCTATCTCGCAGTTTACCTCTGATCATCTTTAGGAGATTTGTGATTAATTCATGAGAGTAAGAGTAAGCTGACTGAGTCCCAGCTTTACCCCACATCCCTGTATGCTAAACAACTACAGCGGATAGCTATGGCCATCTTAGAAGACAGCCTACACCGTTTGAATAGGAAATTCCAGTATCTCCCCTCTGAACGGAGGTTAATTGTCCCTGGTTGTAGAACTACAAGATTTAAAAACAGCTTTCTCACTCTGTTAAACAAACTGTAGAATTACTTGCACACAACGCACAAACACCTTGGTCATGTACTAGCTGTAGAATTTCTGCATATAACTGCACAAGTCAATGTGGTCATGTACTGTTGTACTCACTGTACATGTTCTACTGTCTGTTTTATATGTTTTAAT
Organism: Sander vitreus; assembly: GCF_031162955.1. Classification (NCBI taxonomy): domain Eukaryota; kingdom Metazoa; phylum Chordata; class Actinopteri; order Perciformes; family Percidae; genus Sander; species Sander vitreus. The sequence continues at coordinate 6,321 of NW_027595489.1, read as the reverse complement.
ATTTTGTGTGTCGCATGTTATGGTGGTCTACAAAGTTTTAAGGATGTCCTGCCTCTTAGACTGTAAACCTAGTTTACCTACAGGTACCAATAAAGTAACCTGAACCTGAGATGGACTTTCATTTTAACCTACTAGTGCTTCATGAGATCATCATCAAATATTCAGTTTTACAAAAGCAGCATTTTTTGGAAAAGATTCAAGACGAACTTCATGGGATCTTTGACTTAATCTAACCATGTAGAATGATGATACCAATTCCAAAGTGTGAGTTATAATATAAACATTGTGCCAGTCTGAACTTGCATCTTTTCTCCATCAGATGCCTGTGAATTGGAGCTGGACCCAAACACAGCAGATAGAAAACTCAAGCTGTCTCACAACAATAGGAAGGTGATATGTTCAGAGTATCAGCCATATCCTGATCATCCAGACAGATTTGCCGGCTGGCATCCTCAGTTGCTGTGTAAAAATGAATTGACTGGTCGCTGTTATTGGGAGGTCAAGTGGAGAGGAGAAGTCGACATCGCAGTGACTTACAGAGGAGTCAAAAGGAAAGGCAGCAGTAATAGCTGCAGGTTTGGAGGGAATGATGAGTCCTGGAGTCTGCACTGCTCCAACGGTCACTGCACTGATCGTTACCTTGTCTGCTACAACAACAAAGAAAAGAAATTGTCCTCCTTCCCCTCCTCCTCCTCCGTCTCTGGTAGAGTAGGAGTGTATGTGGACGTTCCTGCTGGCACTCTGTCCTTCTACAGAGTCTCCTCTGACTCACTGATCCACCTCCATACCTTCAACACCACATTCACTCAGCCTCTCTATCCTGGGTTTGGGTTAGAACAAATTGTTTGGGACAATATGCATGATTTCAAATCCTCAGTGTCTCTGTAGGCCAGTAAATACCAAACTATTTTGCAGGTCCCCTCTTTTGTAAATACTAATATTTTCAATATGACAATTGACTTTGATTTACTGACATTATCGCCCACATATGATGTCAAGGCTCTGTGAAAACTTGTATTTATAATTGGCAACGCAGTCAAAACGACCCTTAACGTGCACTTGCTCCGTAAGTTTTAAATGACCCTCCCCACTCCGCTGCAGTGGTTTCTGACCTGGAAATGGAAGAGAGCAGTATAGCACAGCGCTGAATAATTCTCCATGTTCTCCGCACAGGGGTGCAGATAGTTTACCTTCAGCCATCCAGCAGTGTTATTTCAGTACTACTTCAGCAGATTATAGCTGATGTTGTACAGGGGTTGTTTTCACCTCATCTGACATTAGAAGAAGCTGAAGTCAGGGAAAGTCTTACAAAAGCAGATTTTAGTTAGTAGTTTTCTCTCTTTACTTTCATTTGGGCCTCCTCACATTATATTATTAATTTTCACTCAGACCATTAAAAGTAAACAGAGACTGTTTTTAAAAGTGATGTTTGAACACAATTCATTTTTTGTAACATATATGATTTTGGAAATAAACTGGAATTTACAAAAGTGTTATATATTCTTGTTTATGGCAAAACATTTTTACCTTTTTGTGATTTTATGTTTTAAATGACAGAATGTATCTATCAGTGCAGTTCTGTGATCTAAGGTTTGAGAGCTAACAGCCAAGCATCAAGCAAGTGCAACACAAGACAACCCACGCCAGCTAGTATTACTTACATGGTTTCCCTGCCATTATACAGCTACTTTAGGCAGCACCTAAGCCCAATGAACTGACTAACTTAATGACTGTGCCTATTTCTAATGATTTAGTTGGTCCCCAGTTTTGTCTTTAACTTTTTTTAATGCTCTGATCGTTCAAAACAAAAACGTTAGACGTGATAGACAGATGGTTCATCCAATCACCTGCCACATACTGTAGGGCTGTGCAATTAATCACACTCCAAACAATCACAAAAACAATGTAATCGACAAAAACATTAACTTTGCGCATTATGTTTTCCAAGTAAACTCTTATTAAGTTCAAACAGGAAAATTATGAAGGGAAATCTCTCAGCTGAAGGTGTTTTCAATGTTGATTTGTTTAACTGTTTCACTGTTATTTTAACTTCACTAAATGCAACATCTTTCCAAAAGTCAATGAGTAATCATGTTAAATAATCCTGGTTTAAAATAATTGTCATAACTAAGTTGGTTAGATAGTTCTGTGTCAACAAACCATCCAGTGCAAAGTTAAAGTAATGTTGCTTCAAATTGTCATTTAAAGGGCTCAACATCGGTAACTTAGGCTAAACCTTGATATGATATAAACTGCTTACTGTACAACCCAGAGCATTTACATCTGTGGTGTAGCCAGTTCTTACTGCACAGCGCTGTGGTGTGTCTGTGTGTATCTGTGTCTGTATGTGTGTGTGTGTGTGTGTGTGTGTGTGTGTGTGTGTGTGTGTGTGTGTGTGTGTGTCTTTTATTTAAGTAACATTTTACCACCTTTTGGACCAGACTCTAACTACAGTCTCCACAGCAGCAGTTCAAGTAGACCAGACTCTAACTCCAGTCTACACAGCAGCAGTTCATGTAGACCAGACTCTAACTCCAGTCTACACAGCAGCAGTTCATGTAGACCAGACTCTAACTCCAGTCTCCACAGCAGCAGTTCATGTAGACCAGACTCTAACTACAGTCTCCACAGCAGCAGTTCATGTAGACCAGACTCTAACTACAGTCTACACAGCAGCAGTTAATGTAGACCAGACTCTAACTACAGTCTACACAGCAGCAGTTCATGTAGACCAGACTCTAACTACAGTCTACACAGCAGCAGTTCATGTAGACCAGACTCTAACTCCAGTCTAGACAGCAGCAGTTCATGCGGGTCAGGGCCCTAAAGTATAATATGAACCAAAAACGAAAACTAAAAAAAGGGTCGATGTTTTTGTTTTTCGTTTCAAACGAAAAAAACTAAACTATGAGCTCCGTTTTTCCAATGTCCATACAAATTAAAAATTTACTGGAAAACTGCTCGTTGTTTTTTGTTATTCATGTTTAAGTTTTAACAGCGAGAATACGGGCTCATTTTTCTAATGTGCATAATCATTGAAAATCTGATGGAACAGAGGTCTTTTACTGTAAATCCAGTTAGAAAGGCATCTAAACCACCGTCTTTAGATGTGGTGATGGGCTACATCCCCTATTCCAGCGTTATGAGGTGCTGCCATCATGCTGCTGGGCCTGTATCATCCAGCTCATATGGTCTGTGCTGATACAGTAGTGGACCAATATTTGGATAATAAAGGTAATATAGGTATATAATAATAAAGGTAATTGCAATATGTAACTTCAACAAATATCTGCTTCATGCAATTTGGTTTTAATAAAGAACTACCATACCATAATCATCTGACTTTTTGAAAGTCTACAAATATAACAGGAACTGTATTAATAATGTCTGTGCTGTATTTGTTTAACGAAGGGTTATAGGACGATTCAGACAGCTATGGCTAGTGGTTTATTGCTAAAATATTACAATAGGCCAACTTTGCTGATTGAGATTTGCCACTTGAGTCCACAGCACCATATGATATAACATAAACATGAACCAGACTGTGTGTATGTGTGGATGGACTGTAAACAAAACTAAGAGAGAAAAACTAAAGCTTCAACGTTTGCATCAATGCTTGCCTCTATTTCTGTGCTGGCTGCTCCATACAATGGTACTTCATATTTATTTGTATTGCTTACCAGGAGTTGGCAGTAATATTTATCAGATAAATAGGACATTGAAAAGGCAGAACTGGTACATATTGTTTTATTTACAATTTACAACAACTCACACACGCACGTGCACACACACACACACACACACACACACACAGGTGCCTCAAAGAACCAACAATAAAAAGAACCTTTGGACTAACTGTAGTAACTGTAGGAACAAATCAAAGTAAAAACTACACTAAACTATGAATCAAAAAGCTATGGGGACACCACATTCCTCAGGGCATCCATGACATCGTCCATCCCGCTCAACAGGAAATACTCTTCCCCAAAACGTTGATCCCAACACTTGGGGCAGTTGGGGGAGTTGAGGACCCACTCCCACACACATCCATTGCACCCCACCAGGCTCCTGCAGCAGGGTGCAATTACAAGGCCAGTCATAGGTCCTTCAAGAGAAGTATAAATCATTAGAACAACATACAGTATTTTAGTCAGTCACAAAAAAATAAAGGAATTAAAGTTCATTATCAACCTACACGCTGTTATGAGATGAAATGCTATTGCTATGCTTGGTCTGGTGTAACCATTTTTAAACCAGTCTTTGGTGTAGATGTTTACACTTTGCCTCGCCATTTCCAGCTTCCTTCGTTCATACCCTTCACCATACCCTTTTCAGTTTTCTTTGAGACTCTATTATTTCGTCACCCAAATGAACACATGAACAAACACCAAGGGCACCCTTCCCCCTCCCACCACTACTAAAGTGGTGGGAGGGGCTTGCTGTCAGACACTAGCAACTCTGTTTGTTTTAGAAACATGTTAATCACGTTGTCATATTGCTTATTCCCAGTGTAGTGCTACTGGGAACTGCTGTAGTTCCCAGTTATTCTACAGTAAATGACACTGAACTACACTGCAGCTACCGTCTCTAAATAAACTGGTGGTGGCGTGAATAATCCTCAGCAGTTTTATTTCATACTGCAGCAGAAAGCACTGCAGCCTTGGAGCTTCAGAAATGCTCAGGAAGCTTGTGTGGACACTTCCTTACTGTTTGGTCAATGAAAGAGCTAAGCTACCAAAAATCTACCTGATTCAGAAAACAGTGGTGCACCTGAGAAGTGGTTAAAGTAGTAACCCTACTGCCAAACACTGCCTGCAATACAAGTTGGATTTAGTGCCGTGACGGCGTCGGCACATGTTGCAGTGTTTGTTGTAATTTCAGCTACTGTTTAATTTGCCAGTAGTTGTCATAATGGCAAATGCCGGTTTAAGCAGTTAGCATAAAATCAAACCGGTTAAGCCTCATACGCCGGAACGGACCGGTGATACACGAAATAAACCCAACCTGTAGCAATTGCATTTCAGATGTACTAACATGAAGGTTACAGACCTCTGCAAATAAGGCACTGGAAGGTGGTCTTTATAGAGGTGGCCTGGGCTTCTGTCAAGGTCCCCGTCTCAGCTAGCCCAGCCATCCCCCTCATCATCTGGCCGATATCTGGAAGGTCCTGATCTGCCAGGACAAGCTCCTCCACTCTATTTAGCACTTTCATGTCATCCTGGACACGACTAGGGGAACAAGCATAATGTACAAGATACAACAATTTATATATTATGTCTATTCATAGTTTTAACTAAAATTACTTTGTGGGAGACTTTAATGAATCTAATAAAAGATAATAAGTGTAATTTTTGGAAATGGAAGTTATCACTAATTTGAGATGTTTCATATATGTTCATATGTCATAGCTGATTGCATATTTTTTCAGTAAGAAATACTTCCTGTACTCGTTCTTTATTTCCAGTCCTTTAGTTAAGTTTGCAGACACGTACTCACAGAATGGACATCACCGCGTTGTTTGGGGAATTTCTCTGCAAACTTTCCTGTACAGCCAAAGTCTTCTATTTTCATCCAAACATTTCCCCAAGCTTCTCTCAGACAGAAATCCACATGGGAAACATCCACCTTGCTGTTCCAACTTCATGACATTCCTTACAAACTTACTTTTCACGGTCAAAAAACCATTTTGCCCCACAACTACCGCTGACCCAACACAACGCTCTTTCTCTAGCAAAACAAAGGGCACCTGTGCAGTAGCTCGAACATAGAACTAGAGCAAATTAGATCTGTAACAACGCTCATAGTTGAATACAATGTAGGTCAACATCAAATAACTCTGATAATATAGAAGCTTAAACATTAGCAAATACAAAGAACTCCAAATGGCCTTTAGTTAACTTTGGCTCTTACATGTGCACTCTGTATGTACAGTTGAATGACAATAAAAGCTATCTATCTCTCTATCTCTCTATCTCTCTATCTCTCTATCTCTCTATCTCTCTATCTCTCTCTATCTCTCTATCTCTCTATCTCTCTATCTATCTCTCTATCTCTCTATCTATCTCTCTATCTCTCTATCTCTCTATCTCTCTAGCTCTCTATCTATCTCTCTATCTCTCTATCTATCTCTCTATCTCTCTATCTATCTCTCTATCTATCTCTCTATCTCTCTATCTATCTCTCTATCTCTCTATCTATCTAGCTCTATCTATCTCTCTATCTCTATATCTATCTATCTATCTCTCTATCTCTCTATCTATCTCTCTATCTCTCTATCTATCTATCTATCTCTCTATCTATCTATCTCTCTATCTATCTCTC
>NW_027595488.1:87500-92500 GCF_031162955.1 Sander vitreus | reverse complement strand
GACATCTTTTCTAATAATACTAAACAGAACATGTTGCTAACGTGAGCCTACTTTCTATTATACTGCAACAGATTATATGTCAGATGATGTGTTTACAGATCCTTCTGCATGGAAGAAAGTATAGTGGGCCAAGACTCGAACCCTGAGGAACCCCTCAAACAATTACTGACACTGTAGACGGGACGATTATGTTGCTCTGGCCACAGCTCCTTTAGAAGCTGATAATATGTTGAATGTTATGATTACTGCTTGTCCTTGCGCCCCCCGGTGGCCAAAAAGTCAATTAATACAGCTTTAATGAAGAAGAAAGTATAGTGGGCCAAGAATCGAACCCTGAGGAACCCCTCAAACAATTACTGACACTGTAGGCGGAACGATTATGTTGCTCTAGCCACAGCTACTTTAGAAGCTGATAATATGTTGAATGTTATGATTACTGCTTGTCCTTGCGCCCCTGTGGCCAAAAAGTCAATTAATGCAGCTTTAATTAAGAAGAAAGTATAGTGGGCCAGAATCGAACCCTGAGGAACCCCTCAAACAATTACTGACACTGTAGGCAGGACGATTATGTTGCTCTGGCCACAGCTACTTTAGAAGCTGATAATATGTTGAATGTTATGATTACTGCTTGTCCTTGCGCCCCCGGTGTCAAAAAAGTCAATTAATGCAGCTTTAATGAAGAAGAAAGTATAGTGGGCCAAGACTCGAACCCTGAGGAACCCCTCAAACAATTACTGACACTGTAGACGGGACGATTATGTTGCTCTGGCCACAGCTCCTTTAGAAGCTGATAATATGTTGAATGTTATGATTACTGCTTGTCCTTGCGCCCCCCGGTGGCCAAAAAAGTCAATAAAACATAACACTAGGGATGCACCGAATCCAGGATTTGCAACCCCAAAAATCTGGGTTCCGTGCATCCCTACATAAAACCAATGATTACATGACATGAGAGGCTCAAAGTGTTTCTGATGTCTGCTCGGTGGACTTTAGCGTTGACCCATTGAGCGTTGTGTTACAGCACTAGCTTCTCGATGGCGCCGCTGTGCCTCCTCGCCCGGACGCCACTCTTCTCTCTGGCCAGCAGCTTCTCAGTGCCTTCATGGATCCAGTTGATGTACTTGGACACCTGTGTGTAGACGCCGTACTTGCCTTTGCGTGCGCAGCCTTCGCCCCAGCTCACGATACCGGTGATGAAATAAGTGTCGCGGTACTGCGTGACGTGGGGCCCGCCGCTGTCGCCTTGGCAGGCGTCCTTTCCTATCGTGTCATAACCGGCGCAGAACATGCGGTTGGAGATGCGTAGCTGGGTGGATTCGATGCATGTGAGCCGATCCACGTAAGGCATGGCGAGGCGCTGCAAGATGGTGGATGGCTGCCGGCCCTCGCCGACACGGCCGAAACCGCTGACCAAGCCGTCAGGCTCCCGCATCAACACCTGAGAAGGTGGAGACGGTACACACACACACACACACACACACACACACACACACACAGAGAGAGAGACACACAGACACACACACACACACACACACACACACAGACACACACACACACACACAGACACAGACACACACACACACACACACACAGAGACACACACACACACAGAGACAGAGACACACACACACAGAGACACACACACACGCACACACAGAGACACACACACACACACACACACACACACACACACAGACAGAGACACACACACACAGACACACACACACACGCACACACACACACACACACACACACAGACACAGACACACACACACACACACACACACACACACACACACAGACACACACAGAGACAGAGATACACACACACACACACACACACAGAGACACACACACACACACAGACAGAGACACACACAGAGACAGAGACACACACACACACACACACATAGAGACACACACACACATAGAGACACACACACACACAGAGACAGAGATACACACACACAGACACACACACACACACACACACACACACACACACACACACACACACACACACACACACACACACACACACACACACACACACACACATAGAGACACACACACACACAGAGACAGAGATACACACACACAGACACACACACACACACACACACACACACACACACAGACATATTTGACTTGGTAACCTTCAGCTATATGAGTCTTCTAATCCTCAACGAGAAAGCAAATGCTCTTATTTCCCAAAATGTCAAACTATTAATCAGTAAATGAGTTTATAACAAACATATGTTGAAGTTGTAGAACGTGGGTTGATAGTTCACCTTTTCTGCAAAGTCCTGCTTGGGCAGGCAGGCCGGGAGGATGAACCTGGAGAACCTGATAGGTGTAGACAGTTTGAGGAGTGCGATGTCGTTGTGGTAGGTGTCTGGCCTGTACCCTCTGTGAGTGATGATAGTCTGGACTTGGTGTGTAGCTTCATTACCGTGATCCACCAACGTGTCAAACTCCCCTGAAAGTAGCACAGACAGCAGTTTAAAGGAACACGCCGACTTACTGGGACTGTGTCTTATTCCCCGTCTCCCCCAGAGTTAGATAAGTCCAGACATACCCTTCTCATCTCCAGCTAGCCTAGCTTAGCACAGATCCTGGAGGTAACTGGCTCCATCTAGCCTAGCTTAGCACAGATCCTGGAGGTAACTGGCTCCATCTAGCCTAGCTTAGCACAGATCCTGGAGGTAACCGGCTCCATCTAGCCTACTAGCACAGATCCTGGAGGTAACTGGCTCCATCTAGCCTAGCTTAGCACAGATCCTGGAGGTAACTGGCTCCATCTAGCCTAGCTTAGCACAGATCCTGGAGGTAACTGTCTCCATCTAGCCTAGCTTAGCACAGATCCTGGAGGTAACTGGCTCCATCTAGCCTAGCTTAGCACAGATCCTGGAGGTAACTGTCTCCAGCTAGCCTAGCTTAGCACAGATCCTGGAGGTAACTGTCTCCATCTAGCCTAGCTTAGCACAGATCCTGGAGGTAACTGGCTCCATCTAGCCTAGCTTAGCACAGATCCTGGAGGTAACTGTCTCCAGCTAGCCTAGCTTAGCACAGATCCTGGAGGTAACTGGCTCCATCTAGCCTAGCTTAGCACAGATCCTGGAGGTAACTGTCTCCAGCTAGCCTAGCTTAGCACAGATCCTGGAGGTAACTGGCTCCAAATTACAACATGTAAACAGGAACATGTTGGTGTTATTTAGTCACTTATTGGGAGCAGTAGGCTAGATGGAGCCAGGATCTGTGCTAAGCTAGGCTAGATGGAGCCAGTTACCTCCAGGATCTGTGCTAAGCTAGGCTAGATGGAGCCAGTTACCTCCAGGATCTGTGCTAAGCTAGGCTAGATGGAGCCAGTTACCTCCAGGATCTGTGCTAAGCTAGGCTAGATGGAGCCAGTTACCTCCAGGATCTGTGCTAAGCTAGGCTAGCTGGAGATGAGAAGGGTATGTCTGGACTTATCTAACTCTGGGGGAGACGGGGAATAAGACACAGTCCCAGTAAGTCGGCGTGTTCCTTTAAATCCCACATTAGTATGTGATGCATTGAGTGATGGGGCTGGTGGGGATTGGGTGTCAGACCTACCGAGCCTAACGGTGATGGAGCGTGACTCGTTCATGCAGTGGGCAGCGGACAGGATGATGTAACGGTTGAGGATCGTTCCTCCGCAGAAACCTATGCCGTCGTCGTTCATGAGGAGAGCCTTCGAGGATAAAACAACAGTTAATTAAACCAAACAGAACCGTTAGCTAACATGTAAGCCTTCTTTATTAGCAGCATGTTGTTGTTGTTGTCGTTTTAGGCAGACTGATGTCATGAAATGGCGTATGTACGACTCGCCAATTGGTATGCCGTTATTGGCGTGTTATCAAGAGGCATACTCGCTTCTGGGCGTGTATATCAACGCCGTTTGGCCTCCGTTGTCTTACATCACCTTGCGATTGCGTGTGAATTGACGCCGTAGCGAGTATGAAAGGGTGAAAGTCTGCGTAGGGAGGTTGGTCGGGGGGGGGGAAGGTTGGTCAAACACAGGACGTTCACCCAGGAGAGCAGGGGTCGGGTCCTGCAAGTCACGTTTCCTAAACCCAACCGTAGCCTCGCGATAACACGCCATGGGGCTTTAGAAAGTGGCGTGCATGTCTATGCTGTATACAGCATACCGCCGCATGCACGCAGATAGCTCAAAATGCGTACAGATAACACGCCATGTGGTTTTAGGAAAGTGGCGTGCATGTTTACGCGAAGTCATGATGCTCTTGCTGAAGGTCCAGAGGGCGATGCTACAGCAAGTGCAGACTGCAGGGTTCTGACTCTACCTGCCACGGACATTCTCCTGGTGGACAGTTCTCTCCGTTGACGATTCGGGTCATGCCCGCCATTTCAGACCTGAGCAAGTCCTCTAAAATGGCGTGTTTTCGCACAGTCTGACTCGTGCTGTTGCTTCTGTTCTTAGAAACAGAGGATGCGTCTGGCGTGAAGGTCTTCTCAGTGGAGTTTGAGTTCAGGTTTGTGTGCGTCCGGTTGGACGCGTTGGCGTTGGCTTTGGCTTTGGCGTTGGCGTTGGCGTTGGCGTTGGCTTTGGCTTTGGCGTTGGCGTTGGCATTGGCGTTGGCGCCGGCCTCCGTTGTGTTCTGACGCTCGTACCTGAAAACGGTCCGGACATTTCCGCTGATGATGGCGCCACATTTGAAGGGCTCTGCAAGAGTTCATGTGAAGTTTAGAGGTCAGAGCTGTAGGACTTTACATTTAGTGACACCAGCAAGTCAGTTTTTACGTAAAGGTCCCATGGCATGATTAAAAAATGTCCCTTTATGAGGTTTTTTAACATTAATGTGAGTTCCCCCAGCCTGCCTATGGCCCCCCAGTGGCTAGAAATGGTGATAGGTGTAAACCGAGCCCTGGGTATCCTGCTCTGCCTTTGAGAAAATGAAAGCTCAGATGGGCCGATCTGGAATCTTCCCTTTATGACATCATAAGGGGAAAGGTTA
>NW_027595488.1:75000-80000 GCF_031162955.1 Sander vitreus | reverse complement strand
TGTTTTCCATGTTTCTGTGTCTGGTCCATGAACGCTGTAACCAGAAGCCTCTTTGAGACCTTTCTGTTCAACCAGAAACAGCTCGGAGGTCACCAGCACCACCAGACTCCATGTAAATAATCAGGACTTTTAGTGTGTATAGAGCCAACATGTTTCCACCAGACTCCATGTAAATAATCAGGACTTTTAGCGTGTATAGAGCCAGCATATCTCCACCAGACTCCATGTAAATAATCAGGACTTTTAGCGTGTATAGAGCCAGCATATCTCCACATGTAAATGGGTGAATTAAGGGTTTATTTCAACCAAACCAGAGTGGTGATTGTTGGAACAGTGGAAAGATGAACCAAGACGGCTTTTGATAGTTTTATTTAGTTTCTGTCCACTTTGAATGAAGTGTGTTTTACGATGCTTAAATGACTGATTATTTACATGGACTCTGGTGGAGATATGCTGGCTCTATACACGCTAAAAGTCCTGATTATTTACATGGACTCTGGTGGAGTTTAGCAAACACAATCGCAATGTATAGAGCCAGCATATCTCCACCAGACTCCATGTAAATAATCAGGACTTTTAGCGTGTATAGAGCCAGCATATCTCCACCAGACTCCATGTAAATAATCAGGACTTTTAGCGTGTATAGAGCCAGCATATCTCCACCAGACTCCATGTAAATAATCAGGACTTTTAGCGTGTATAGAGCCAGCATATCTCCACATGTAAATGGGTGAATTAAGGGTTTATTTCAACCAAACCAGAGTGGTGATTGTTGGAACAGTGGAAAGATGAACCAAGACGGCTTTTGATAGTTTTATTTAGTTTCTGTCCACTTTGAATGAAGTGTGTTTTACGATGCTTAAATGACTGATTATTTACATGGAGTCTGGTGGAGTTTAGCAAACACAATCGCAGATGTTTAAGTTTGCTCCTTACTCTTTTAATGTTTCAGAGCATTATTTTGTTCCCTGTGTGTGTGTGTGTGTGTGTGTGTGTGTGTGTGTGTGTGTGTGTGTGTGTGTGTGTGTGTGTGTGTGTGTGTGTGTGTGTGTGTGTGTGTGTTGTTTGTCCAGTGAGATGTAAGCAGCGTCATGTTGCTGTCAATCGTCAAAAAAAGTCTGAAAATCTGTTGAGATCGACGCACAAAACCAGACGGGGTCAAGTGTCACCTGCCGGCCGCCAATCAACACACACACACACACACACACACACACACACACACACACACACACACACACACACACACACACACACACACACACAAACCCCCCTTTCCACCTCCACCCACAACACACACTCAACGTACGTCTTCTCCACTTTCCTTTAACGCCATTTCTTGTCTTTGTTATGCCTAAAAGTTTAGGTTTTAGGGAACGTACCTACGTGGGCGACGATGGCGGCCAGGTGTAGCAGCAGGACGGCGAGGGACAGGCGGCGAAGGCGAAACATGGCGCCGGGCGGACGGAGAACTTGGCTTGAAAAACCTCAGTGTGCCGAGTGAGAAGTAATGGAGTCTGAATGTGGAGAGAGGGAGAGAGGGAGGGAGAGGGGGGAGAGAGGGGAGAGAGGGCAATGACCTGGAGGGAGGGAGGGTAGGAGACAGGGAGGGGAAAGAGGGGGGGGGGAGGGAGGGAGAGGGGGGGCAATGACCTGGAGGGAGGGAGGGTAGGAGACAGGGAGGTGGGAGAGAGGGGGGAGGGAGGGAGAGGGGGCAATGACCTGGAGGGAGGGACGGTAGGAGACAGGGAGGGGGAGAGAGGGGGGAGGGGAGAGGGGGGAGAGAGGGGGAGAGAGAGAGGAGAGGGGGGTAATGACCTGGAGGGAGGGAGGGTAGGAGACAGGGAGGGGGAGAGAGGGGGGAGAGAGGGAGGGAGAGAGGGGTAATGACCTGGAGGGAGGGAGGGTAGGAGACAGGGAGGGGGGAGAGAGGGGGGGAGAGGGGAGGGAGAGGGCAATGACCTGGAGGGAGGGAGGGTAGGAGACAGAGGGGGGGAGAGGGGGGAGGGAGGGAGGGCAATGACCTGGAGGGAGGGAGGGTAGGAGAGAGAGGGGAGAGGGAGGGAGGGGGGGAGAGAGAGAGGGGAGAGAGAGGGGGAGAGAGAGAGGGGAGAGAGAGAGAGGGAGAGGGAGAGGGAGAGAGAGAGAGAGAGGGAGAGAGGGCAATGACCTGGAGGGAGGTAGAGAGAGATGTACCCACAAGTCTGTGTGTGTGTGGAGGGGGGGAGGAGGAGGAGGAGGAGGGGGGGGGAGCTTTCCAGTAACAGCCCCCGCCCGTCCCTTCACTCCCCTTCAACACATCACACCATCCCATAATAATACCACTTAGCTGAGTAGGAAGTAAGACACCTGCAGGCTTCTCAATCACTGCCGTTCATTCAGCATCTTAACATCAACATGGGGACCTAGACAGACAGACAGGTAGGCAGACAGACAGACAGACAGGCACACAGACAGACAGGTAGGCAGGCAGACAGGTAGGCAGACAGACAGACAGGTAGGCAGGCACACAGACAGACAGGTAGGCAGGCAGACAGGTAGGCAGACAGACAGACAGGTAGGCAGGCAGGCAGCAGACAGGTAGGCAGACAGACAGACAGACAGGCAGGCAGGGTAGGCAGGCAGACAGGTAGGCAGACAGGCAGACAGACAGGCAGGCAGGCAGACAGGTAGGCAGACAGACAGACAGGTAGGCAGGCAGACAGACAGACAGGTAGGCAGGCAGACAGGTAGGCAGGCAGGCAGGTAGGCAGACAGACAGACAGGCAGGCAGACAGACAGACAGGTAGGCAGGCAGACAGGTAGGCAGGCAGGCAGGTAGGCAGACAGACAGATAGGCAGGCAGACAGACAGGTAGACAGGCAGACAGGTTGGCAAGTAGGCAGGCAGGCAGGCAGGTAGGCAGACAGACAGGCAGACAGGTAGGCAGGCAGGCAGACAGACAGACAGGCACACAGACAGGCGGGCAGACAGGCGGGCAGGCAGACCGGGCAGGCAGGTAGGCAGGCAGACAGGCAGACCGGCAGGCAGGTAGGCAGGCAGACAGGCAGACAGGCGGGCAGGGGGGCGGGCAGGCAGACAGGCAGGCAGGCAGACAGAGAGACAGGCAGGCAGGCAGACAGACAGGCACACAGAGAGACAGACAGACAGGTGTGAAGGTGTCGTAAACATTTTAAAACCACACTGATTCCAGCTGATTCCAGCTCGTTTATTTGTCATCTGTTTAGTTTTTAGTTTTTCTGTTGCAGCGAAGCTGTTGCTGTCGTCTCATTGGCTGTTGCCGCGGTGACGACGCCCTGCACCCAGTCCACCAAGGTGGCCATGTTGGCGTACAGCCCATAATACCCGGGGTGTGAGCAGCCGCGGCCCCAGGCGACCACGCCAGACAGGAAGTGTGTGTCCCCGTACAGCGTGACCAGCGGGCTGCCATCGTCGCCACGGCAACCCTCCTGGCTCCCCTCCAGGTATCCGGCGCACAGCAAGGTGGCGCTGACGTTGAGGCGGGCTTTCTGGGCGCACTGCGAGTTCTGCAGGAGGGGGACGGCCAGCATGCGGAGGATGGGGGACGCCGGGGGAGTGGCGTGCTCGCTCACGGGCGGGTTGTTGGCGCCGGCGGTCCGTCTCCCCCAGCCCGACACGACGTGATACCGCACGGAAAGCAGCTCCCGCGCTGCGAAGTCTGCGGTCGGCAGGCACACGGGGACGGCGTGGCGGCCCAGAGTCACGGGGCGCCGCAGACGCAGCACGGCCACGTCGCTGTCGCCCGACGCCGCCACGTAGCCGGGGTGGCCGGTCGCCGTGGAGACGGGTATCCTCTGCTCTGTGCCCTCGTCCACGTCCAGGTTGTGTTCCCCTGGTAACGGACGAGAGACAACACCACAGCTTACAAAACAATGTTAGTCGGGAGAGAGAGAGACAGGTATGTAGAGAGAGAGACAGGTATGTAGAGAGAGAGACAGGTATGTCGGGAGAGAGAGAGAGACAGGTATGGAGAGAGAGAGAGACAGGTATGTAGAGAGAGAGACAGGTATGTAGAAAGACAGACAGGTATGTAGAGAGAGAGACAGGTATGTCGGGAGAGAGAGAGAGACAGGTATGGAGAGAGAGAGAGACAGGTATGCCGGGAGAGAGAGACAGGTATGTAGAGAGAGAGACAGGTATGTCGGGAGAGAGAGAGACAGGTATGTAGAGAGACAGACAGGTATGTAGAAAGACAGACAGGTATGTAGAGAGAGAGACAGGTATGCAGAGAGAGAGAGACAGGTATGTAGAGAGAGACAGGTATGTAGAAGAGAGAGACAGGTATGCAGAGAGAAGGTATGTTGGGAGAGAGAGACAGGTGTGTAGAGAGAGAGAGACAGGTATGTAGAAAGACAGACAGGTATGTAGAGAGAGAGACAGGTATGCAGAGAGAGAGACAGGTATGTAGGGAGAGACGGGTATGCAGAGAGAGAGACCGGTATGTCGGGAGAGAGAGAGAGAGAGAGGCAGGTATGTAGAGAGACAGGTATCTCAGGAGAGAGACAGGTATGTAGAGAAAGAGAGACAGGTATGTCGGGAGAGAGAGACAGGTATGCAGAGAGAGGGAGACAGGTATGTAGAGAGAAGGTATGTTGGGAGAGAGAGACAGGTATGTAGGAAATGAGAGAGACAGGTATGTAGGGAGAGAGAGAGACAGGTATGGAGAGAGAGACAGGTATGTCGGGAGAGAGAGACAGGTATGCAGAGAGAGGGAGACAGGTATGTAGAGAGAAGGTATGTTGGGAGAGACAGACAGGTATGTCGGGAGAGAGAGACAGGTATGCAGAGAGAGGGAGACAGGTATGTAGAGAGAAGGTATGTTGGGAGAGAGAGACAGGTATGTAGGAAATGAGAGAGACAGGTATGTAGAGAGAGAGAGACAGGTATAAGAGAGAGAGACAGGTATAAGAGAGAGATAGACAGGTATGTAGAGAGAGAGAGACAGGTATGTAGAGAGAGAGAGACAGGTATGTAGAGAGAGA